>NW_024754972.1:0-16483 GCF_018991925.1 Homarus americanus | reverse complement strand
AAAAAGAAAATTTTTCGTATTAGTATCATTTTGTATGTTATTAAAATATAAATCTATTTATACAAAAGATATGTAAATTAATTGAAAAATTATATCACTAATACTGAAGCAGTAGATGATTCGACTAAAAACTCGCCAAGTGATATTCAGCTGTTGTAATGATTATGTTAAGCTGATAGAGAAGAGCTCAGTCTAAAATATACTCCCACAACACCTTGCTCCAGAGTCTAGTTTTACCTAACAGCCTCGACAACATAATCCAGAGACGTCCTCCCCCTTAGCACAAGTTGACGACCCCTTTGTTAACAACATTATCTGGTCTTTTATTTATGACATTCATTACTAAGATATTATACATAACATTACATAGAAAATACATCCACTTCCTGTAATACCTCATTGAGCTGATTAATATGAGGTGAATTACTACTTGTTATTCTCAAATACCATTACTCAGAGCTGCATTAATAAAGTAAATAACACATACCATTATACTAGTTAAGGAACATCACCCAAGGGTAAAGATTGTAAAAAGCAACAACACATTAGACCAGCAGTTGTGTGTATCATCAATTACCAGGTGGTGGGGTAAACCTCTGCGGTTACCACACGCCAAATTTCACTACCTTTCCCCCCCTTTTTTTAAAAAAAATATATATTTTTTACCTGTTACAATACTTTCCTAAATACACACGCCGTTGGTCTTTATATAACAACAAGAAAAATCTGAAATGTCGAGTATAAAAGCTCCTAGGATCAGTACAGTATCTCAGTAGGCAGGTAGGTATATGATTACCTTTACATGCACGTTTTTATTCACGTATCCGTACCGTATGTATAAAGGTCTCTATGTATGAATAAATTTCAACAAAGTATCTCTAAAACCAACGAGAATGTTCCAATAAATCTATGTATATTAGTGATGTAAGAGTTTCATGGGTAATCGAGATGTCACTCTCTGAGAATTGTAATATTTGTTTTTTGGTACTTGAGGGATGTCCACCGTTATCTAGGAAGATATTTTCATCACAGTTTCTTATACATGTAAATAGGAAGGTATAATATTTGACCTTATCTGCCAGCCTTACAATAGCCTCGTTATGTCACCCCTTCCAGGTGCACCAGAGCTCCTTATACCACACCATGGTGACCAATTAGTGTGCGTGTGTACTTGATGATCTTTATCTTTAATTTCACTACTTTTACATTTTTACCGAACCTAACCTAACCTAACCTAACCTAACCATTGGGTACTTTTCATATGGCTTAACTATTACCAAAGAAATTATTGATGGTGATCTCGGCCAATATTATGATGGGACGAAATCACTAAAATGGGCCGAGGTCACCACTGAATGTGGGCCGAGGTTACCACTAGATGTGACCCGAGGTTATCACTGGATGTGGACCGAGGTTACCACTGGATGTGGGCCGAGGTTACCACTGGATGCGGGCCGAGGTTATTTGGCCGAATTTACCATAGGCCGACGTCACTGGCACCCGAGATTGTGCTGCTGTCATCAACACAAGAAAACGCCTCAACTCTTGTGTATTTGTAAACACTGATATTATGATCTGATTTATAATTAAACCTGAAATGTTGGATTCTGTAAGTTAAAAGAGATTTGTTAAACTATTATTTTTGGGGGAAATTTAACTTAAACAAAGAGACATCGGAAAATTTGTTCAGACTTGTACCCAGAACCAGCAGAACCTGATGGTCAGTCCCCCCGTAAGGTCACGGTGCCTCTGTTATATAAAGTTTGTAAGGTGCTTATATATTACAGCTTCACTTCTCTTAATATACAGTATTGGTTAATGTATAAAAGCTATTTTATAATGAATAATTCACTCCTCTTGTATATCTTTGTCACTTATTTATATTTATACTAATACAATAAGCAGAACAATGTAGAATATATATACTTTATCAATAAAATGATTCCATTATAACCATACAGTAATTTAATAAGTCGGTGAATGAGGAAGTGAAATACTCTCTCAGAATTGTATCAACTTTAATAAGAAGAAGTATTTAGTAATTGTTTTATAACGCGTGGCATCTCCAAGACCATCTATGTTTTCAATCCGTCGACCCTCTAGAAAATACTTTATGGTTTCCCAGTTGAGAAGCTCTGGTAGAGGAAGTAGAGTGATAGTGTAGACACCGACACAGGCTATAATCCAGTTTAAAATAATACAGATGGGAAGTATACATGATGAGACTAACTTCGCGATTACTAACACATAATTAAAAAAATCATTATGGAGAGGAACTATCCGGTACACGCAGTGAGTTTCATTTTGACTGATGTGTATGTGGGCGAACCTCCCATCACCTATAAGGCCATCAGTGACGGACACACCTGGTCTGGACTACTCATCAAAACAGCTTCTAATTTCCATGGTTAAGGATGCCTGTATATTATTTCCCATTTGAAATACACTTAAATTTGGATTAATTCAGGTCATCGGACTTAAGTGACTTTATCTTGTTAAATTATTACCATTAACTACAACAACACGGAATGTACTGAGCATCAGGCGAGCTTCTATAGGTTTTAACTTTATTATGCCCTCGTTAACTAGTGGGTGGAGTAACCCGTACCCATAATAAAACACCAGTTTGATAAGGGAATAATGACCGTGTAGAGATAAATTTGTATTGTGCAGTAATCGCTTAATAGATGCTGTTTCACGTGATATTTTACTTAGACTAAAATTATCACTACCATGAAACATCTGTACGTGTTACCAAGATTAATATACAAAGATAAAGTTCTATTAGAATATATCAAATATGATCCGTAAATTGTTTTAATGTAACCTAAAACTAAAGGGCTCATCAGGAAATACTAAATAACGTATAAGTATTTTTTCTTTACAAAACAAAAATTGAATCCCTATTTGAAAACAGATATCTTAGACTGACAAGGTAACAGTTGATTGCCTCGATTCCGGGCTTTGAATGTTTACATATATTTGATCCTAAAGGAGTAGAAAAAGTAAATTTACTTAAAATATGAGAGTAACATTTTTTTACCTTAACGTTATCGTTAGTGTGTTTACTTATGTGTTACCAGAGAATTAGACTAAGGTCTTGGGTGACTACTCATACTTTACTTGAGCAAGAAATCTATTTTTTTCCCCGAGATCGAGATTTTTAAAAGTTGAGATCAAGATCCTTCGCAATTTTAACATTTATGAATCATCTAAGGACTTGCCCGCCCAGGTAACACTTGAGTGGCTAAACTTGAAATAGAATATTCTTTTGGTCGTGTTTATACAACTATGACTATTTTCAAGTTAATGGATGGCTGGAGGTTTAGTGTTATTAAAAAAAAAATAGCGGAAATATTTACCAACTAGTATGGGTATATACTGTACGTACTAACTACCAACGGATTTACATTACCATGATTATAAATTAAAATTCCGGACCAAACAGACGTACAACTTGTGATACCCAGACCCACTGAGACCACCACCATGCACTCCTCTCAAACCCAGACCTCTTAAAAGATATCTACCGCCTGAATATTAAAATATTTGTGAAACCTTATTTTAATCCCATTAAAAATTATTATGACATATACTTATAAGTTCCTAAGAATTACCAAATACCAATAATTAACTGTGCGACCATTACGACATGTCTATTTCAATCAACCAATCAAACATGTCGGTACAGTGATTTAATATTTTTCGAGGGAATATTAACAATTATATGTACAGGTTTCAATGGCAACTATTAATTTACTAATCATTGTACTGAATTACGTAAGATTAGTAAGATTTTTTTTTTTTTAATTTTTGTCCTAAGGCTCAACAAATGGTAACGTCAATATAGCACCATCATTAAAATACAATATAGTTTTTTATTCTAACTCTCACTCACTGTCCTACACAGAATGTTTCTCTAAAGCATACATGTTAATTGTAATTACTGTTATTACACTCTAAACTAATTGATAATAACAATAACTCCAGGTGTTACACATTACTGCTGTCTAACTAAATCTGATTCGTGGAGAAACGTAAACTGTTCTGGGTGAGGGTTAAAACTCTGCCTCTCTCCCCGGGGGTGTTGTACAGTCCTGAGAGTGAGTTTCACTGCCTCCCTCCCTTATAGCTCTCCCTGCAGGTGCTGGGCGGCCGGCGGCATGTGTGTGGTCTGGTCGCCCGAATAACCGCACTGAGACTGACTGCTAGAGTTTCGGCAAGTTGTGAGGTTAACGGAGAATAACATGGGCTTCCTATTCTGGTGCCAGCGAGGATACATTACATACCTGGGTTATGAAGTTATGGTTTAGTAGGGAGAGGAGGACTCCTGCCTGGTGAGGATATAAGCTAGGGAGAAGAGGTAGGTAGCCCGGGAAAAGGTATCGGTGTGGATGCTATAAGTTGTGGGCGCCAGGGTTGTGCGCCAGTGTTCGTTTGGAAACTTTTGCGATATTTTTAATTTAATTATACTCCTTGGCAGAAAGGGTTTAATTATAATTTATCATTGAAACTAATTGAATTGAAAACTATGAGGTTTGAAGTGATGAAGAATAATAGATGGTTAGATTTTGATGTCTGTAACTGCGGAAACCGACGTGAAATTGTTTGAACACGTCAGCTGACACAGTGGAGGGTCGGACAGGGTGGAAAATCACAACGGACAGGAGAGTTAGAGCCACAGTATGTGTAAGGCAGCAGGGAAGGAGGTCTTTTTTTATTTTAAATTTCTGAAAGCTTAAGTTTTCTAATGTACCTACTTCATGGTGTAAAGCACTAATGCCTCAAACATAGTTAACTACATAATACACAAAGTTACAAATATGTGCCTTACCCTTGCCATAAGAAATTAATAAATGCACCAGCGGATTTTTTATATTAAAAGTGTACTGATCTACACAAATTAATAATAACTTGGCGCTAATACTATCCCAGGCAAATATATAGAAAAATAACGTGTTTACAGAAGCTTTCACAATTTTTGTAGATGACGCAATGTACTTATTTGGCAAAAGGAATTATCAAGAATAAGGAAATAAAATATCTGATAGTATGGAAACAAACTTCAGCTTTACAGTAAAAACAAAATACAGTCCAGGAACAGTGATCCATTAAACTCAACACTGGTACATGGGGTTAAACACATATAACACACACACTCCATCTAGAAGTTTGTGTCTTAGAGAACCTATTAAGTTATCTTATAGAGACATGTAAGTGCACTGATCTACTCAATGGGCTTCAAACGAATGATTACGGTAAACTTGGTGTCCATTCAATAAAGTTTACTAGACTGTTTACTGTGTACAAATTACACTTTTAATGGCCATATGATTTAGGGTCGCTGGTGGCTCGTAGCCGTCCAGGATCAACATATAAATACATTTGCTGATACAGTGTGTGGATCAAAGTCTATCATACAGTGAGTCTTAGTGAAGGCTCTTACTGGATGATGTTATTGCCCGAGTGTATAGAGTAACACTACATAATCTCATGTGTTCAAATATACATGAGTGCACATGCGTAAATACATACAGGAAAATTACACAGTCACACCCACACACACATACCTCCCTCTCTTGCGTCCTGACAAGTTCAAAAGTTCTTCAGTACATAAACTTCTACTTCGCTAAGCCTGTGAAATTTTATAATAACTTCCCTGATCAGAAGTATTTATACGCCTCTCGTAGAAAAAAAGTGCCCGATTAATGTTACACCAGTACCCCCACAAGTGATATATTCTGAAACTTATTCCTCGTCGCTAGAAACTTTCACAGGGACAAACTTGAAGGAGTTTGGCGATACATTTCAGGTCAGACACTTTTATACGTTACTGTTAGACGAAGTTAGGAGACGAAAATGAGTGTAGGAGGGTGTACAAATAAATGAATATCTTCATACAAAATGTAACCTGACCTGACCAAACCTAACCTAACCTATTTAAAGTATAAATGAAACATCATATGGCAGTAAGCAAGGGCTGAAAAGAAATATACAAAATCTTACAATATACGAATTAATATTAAGTTGTAATAATAAAACCAAAAAGTTATCTCTATTTGACAAAAACGATTAATGATTTGTAAAAGCTTAAACTAAACAGGGATAATTGCCTAATATCGATAACTTCTATGTATTATTTTAAGCTTCTAACTGGCCATCGGTGATCATGTACTTCATCATATTAGGTATTAATGAATTGTGAAATAGAAAACTTAAACTAACTTAACCTAACATTAACAAATATTAACTAAGTGTTATTTTTTTTTTACCTACCAGAGGGTTGTGGGACCAGAGTGTGTTACCTGCCAGAGCGTTGTGGGACCTGTGTGCTACCTGCCAGAGGGTTGTGGGACCAGAGTGTGCTACCTGCCAGAGGGTTGTGGGACCAGTGTGTTACCTGCCAGAGGGTTGTGGGACCAGAGTGTGTTACCTGCCAGAGGAGTTGTGGGACCAGAGTGTGTTACCTGCCAGAGGGTTGTGGGACCAGTGTGTGTACCAGAGGTTGTGGGGTGACCTGCCAGAGGGTTGTGGGACCAGAGTGTGTTACCTGCCAGAGGGTTGTGGGACCAGAGTGTGGCTACCACCAGAGTGTGTTACCTGCCAGGTGGGACCAGAGTGTGTTACCTGCCTGCCAGAGTGTGTTACCTGCCAGGGTTGTGGGACCAGACCTACCAGCCAGAGGGTTGTGGGAGAGTGTGTTACCTGCCAGAGGGGTGCGGGACCAGAGTGTGTTACCAGCCAGAGGTGTGTGGGACCAGAGTGTGTTACCAGCCAGAGGGTTGTGGGACCAGAGTGTGTTAACTGCCAGAGGGGTGAGTAAGGCGGTGTAGGTTGGAAGTGAGGCAGGAACACGAGTCTTGACCCTTAGCAAAATGAAGTGGGGAGACCATTAACCAACACGTCATCATTAGCCAGCACGTCACCATTAACCATCAACTCGTCACGATTAACCAAGGCGTTACCATTAACTAACACGTCACCATTAACTAACAGGTCAACATAAACCAACACGTCACCATTAACCAACACATCACCATTAACTAGCACTTTACTCTTATGCTACACGTCACCATTAACCTACGCGTCAACATTAACCAACATGTCACCATTAACCAACGCGTCACCATTAACTAGCACTTTACTCTTATGCTACACGTCACCATTAACCTACACGTCACCATTAACCAACGCGTCACCATTAACCTACACGTCACCATTAACCTACACGTCACCATTAACCTACGCGTCAACATTAACCAACATGTCACCATTAACCTACACGTCACCATTAACCTACGCGTCAACATTAACCAACATGTCACCATTAACCAACGCGTCACCAAACACAGCAATAGGTGTGTGTCGTCCGCTGTACCATTATTTAAAGATTAATTTCGTTTTGTAATGAGGAACAAATATAACACAGACTCATCAGCTTCCTAATGGGACGACATAAAGGTGGTCAGGTATACTTCAGCCGGAGACAAATATGAGCTTAGGTTAGGTTAGGTTAGGTTGAATTATTTCATGATAGTTTTGTTGGGTCGATTTCTTAGGTTATGTTGGGTTGGCATAAGTAGTTTAGGTTATATTAGGTTAGGTTAAATAACTCATTGATAATTAGGTTAGGTTGAAATTACATACTGATAGTTAGCAAAACAAAATTATTGTGTGTACAGTACGTGTATGATACTCAAGGCTCCTGACAGGACAGTGTGTGCAAACCACAGCTTAATGTACAATACTACACAGAACTCTTGACAGTCAGCATCTGAACTTCAGCCTTACTTACTGAAGCTGTTTCAGAGAGTAGTGAGGGAGGCGCCATACTCTAGGTTCTTGAGATAACTTGATATACACGGTTCAGTAATCAATAGACTGTTGAAAATCCCATATTTTAAATTATTGTATTTAAGTCAAATTATTGTCCGTGAAACAGTAGGCTATCGTTGCTCATAACATAACGCGTTTGAATATTCAATTGATATATACAATCGTACAAAAGGAGAGGAAAATATTTTATATTTTACTTGTACCTAGTCTAAGGAATCTCATTGTTTATATTACAAAAACTGAAAGATGAGAATTTGTTCATTAGTTCATATAATACAAGTTCCTAATTTTATCCACATACATCGAGAAATATCCCATGTACAAATAAAACAAGTCATGATGCTATACACTGTAGAGCCGGGCATATTTATGACCCCTACAGGTAATTCATCATATCAGACTGCTGTACTATTAAGGTGTCAGGTGCCATTAACAACTAAGAGTGACAACAGACTATAAAAGGTGGTTTATTATTATAATACAAAGTAGTTATTTTTATGTGTATTAATGCAACGTCATCCTTAAGGGAAGTGAATCCTGAGGCGAAGTAGTAGTTAATTTTCTTTCAATTATGACATTATAATCAATCTGTAAGTGGTATAGATAGTAACAAGTGATCCTGGGACCGGCTGCTGGCACGAGGAACAACATTGATGGCCATTAAAAATTTAGATTGTTTGGGCCGAAATACTGTTACTTACGAAACACTGCTAGCATGTATTGGCAAGGGCAGCCCGGAACCGTCAGGAACTCCGCCGATTGGATCCCATAGGCCACCCTTCTTCGCCAATCTCCTCAGGCGCTGAAGCAACTGAGGGTCTTCAGGACTCCGCCGAGAGGGCCAGAACAGCCGTCCTCACGCCCCCAAGGAGTGATGCTAGCGAAGGTCCCGCTGGACCCCCGAGTAAAGTTGAGACTTTTCCTCTATTTCTCTTTAAGACAGAGAGGCAACACTGTCTAGTGACGCTAAGAGTATCTACTGTCATATCTTGATATATTTTTACTTATTTTAAAGTGGCGTCCACAACACACCGAGACTTTGGTGTTTGTTTCTGTGAGTTAAGGAGATACAGTGAGTCAACCTGAGACGTTAGTCAGCTGGTGCACAAGTTTTGAATTACGATCACAAGTACTCATATTTCATTATTTCTATTATCCTCGCTGGGTGGGAGATATAAACTAATGTTATAGTTATATAGTCCTAAGTAACTTATATAAAGTATATAGGCATATAGTCCCCAGTAATTCATGTAATGTTATAAGGCTTGTAGTCCCTAGTAACTTATTGCCGGATGCTTCACATTATGGTATAAGTAATATTAACATTAATTACCACTGGTTAGAGGTGTGGTGTAGATGTTTCATAGTTTAATATTTATAAACAGGCAGCTAATGAGGTGATAATCTTCACGGCCAGGAGGAGTGGTACTGACAGCCCGACGGTGTGTTCAGTGTATCAGAGGACTGTATCTGTTAACATATAGCATGAGACTTGGCCTGCTGCTGTACTGTGGCCCTGACAAGATCATGTAGTGCGGGACATCACCAGATACTCCTGCGTTGGCCTCAGACATATTCCCAAATTGATGCTGTGTCCTTTTACTGGTGGGTAGTGGACATGTTATTGCTCCAGTAGACATAAATTATAATTTATTTATTTCACGTGAGTGGGAGTAGTAAAAGTTACCTTATATTCAGAGTAAAAGGAGGTATGACCTGAACGACTGGTGATAAGTACTCAAGGGTCTTATGCTGTGTTGGTGTGTGAGTTGCTACTGAGTGAGCCGCTGTCCACAAGGACCTCTACCCACACTACGCTCGACCTGTAGATGGGCCAGTAATTATGGTTACTGACTATACTATCACCATCGACCTGTACCAGCCACTTGTAATACCCAAAGCTCACTAGTAACGTCCATTATATCGTATATTAAATGTTCATCTCTTTATTTGTACGTCATCCCATGCTAGATTACACGAACCTGGCATGCTATCACCGTGATACGAACAGTAGGCCGGATACAGTCGCCATAGGCATCATAGGTAAGGTAGAATGTAAACCAGCTTATTCATGCTACCCGTCGTCACCTCCTCCAACATTCATCCGGCGCATATAGAGCGACGACATCCACTCCTACGTGTCATCCATCAGTCCAAGTAAAATAATGATTACCACATCCATAGTGGATTATATAGCACACACACACACACACACACATAATAATGGAAGCCCCTCGAAATCGAGGATGGTCGACCCAAGGGCTTCCTAGGCGTGAATTTGTTAAAGTGTAGAAGCTGTAGCCAACACAACAACCACACCCTAAGTTAACGAGCTGCATGACCCAGTGTCAAGGAATAGTCCGAGAAGACTGGACAGCTCGCCAACTGCACTGGCTAACCATTACCCCGGAACACGATCCGCAAATCGATTAACATCCAGGGTCCCAATTACTGCTGGGTAGACAGAGGCAAATGGCGTAAAGAAACTTGCCCATAGTTTCACCCTGCCCGAGGATCGAACTCGGGCAGGATGCTGACCATTTCACCACAAGTCACACACAAACACACACACACAAGACCCACGTCAATAACTCACCATTTATTACGTGGAGGATCCCTCAGGAGGCTCCTACAGTGTGTTGCCACTTTATCATCCACCAACTTACACACTATCATACTGCTCCTGGAAGACACTGAACACATCGTCGGGCTTTCAGCACAACTCATCCTGGCCGTGAAAATCATCACTTCATAATGCTGACTGTATATAAATATGAAACAACTACGTCACACTTATTGACTTTCTGCCTCATTTTTACACAATTGCAGGTCACAATTGTTTCTTTGACTTTGACAACACAACATACATATAATGTTTCTCTCTATTATTATTATTATTATTATTATTATTATTATTATTATTATTATTATTATTTCTCTTATATTTTCGCCCCCCAGGCCCTGATGTGGATCCTTGACCTGTGACCTGACTAATCCCGTAAAAAAAAATGTGAAGATTGTCAATAAGTTACTGGGGACTGTATACCGATAACATTACATGAGTTACTGGTGCCTATAATTATAACTATAACATTAGTTTATATCTCCCACCCAGCGAGGATAATAGAAATAATGAAATATGAGTACTTGTGATCGTAATTCAAAACTTGTGCACCAGCTGACTAACGTCTCAGGTTGACTCACTGTATCTCCTTAACTCACAGAAACAAACACCAAAGTCTCGGTGTGTTGTGGACGCCACTATGAAATAAGTGATAATATATCAAGATATGACAGTAGATACTCTTAGCGTCACTAGCCAGTGTTGCCTCTCTGTCTTAAAGAGAAATAGAGGAAAAGTCTCAACCTTACTCGGGGGTCCAGCGGGACCTTCGCTAGCATCACTCCTTGGGGGCGTGAGGACGGCTGTTCTGGCCCTCTCGGCGGAGTCCTGAAGACCCTCAGTTGCTTCAGCGCCTAAGGAGATTGGTGAAGAAGGGTGGCCTATGGGATCCAATCGGCGGAGTTCCTGACGGTTCCGGGCTGCACCTTGCCAATACATGCTAGCAGTGTTTCGTAACTAAAAGTATTTCGGCTTGAACAATCTAAATTTTTAATGGCCATCAATGTTGTTCCTCGTGCCAGCAGCCTGGAGGCCATTGGTTCATCTCTACACCCGTGGGAACAACTAAGTCGGTTGTGTACAACAGCGTCAGAGAATTATAGCAGCCTTACAGTAAGAACGGCACCAGTGTCTTAAGGCTCATTAAGGTATCACGTATTGGTTAATACAAAAGGTGTTACCAAGTTAATGGCCGACAATCCAATTTTTATTGTCATTTTTCCTTCTGATTTTTTTACACTTTAGTGTACATTTGTATTAAATTTAACACTTATTGTCATTTTTTCCTTACAGTAATACATACAAATGAAAAGCTTTATACAAAAAATAACGTAACGTAACGTAACGTAACGTAACCTGCTTTAGGTATATTGGAATATCTTATGATTGTAAATGACGTCTTATATGAAACAGTGATAATATTACTATGTGTAAATTAATTTACATTCTTATAACAATAAAAAGTATTCCTTTACCCCTACTTAGCGGACACACACACTGGCCATAGGTGACCCTGTAGGTCATCATATTAGGTCCACGTGAATAGTTTAAGTAACTTAACCTTAAGGAATATTACTGAACTCTTATCTTTATAAACACAGGATGATCATGACGCGTTATATGATATATTCTAAACAATGTAAATGTCAACATAAGTTTGGGAGAAAAACAACTGAATCTAAAGTTACTTAAAACAACAGTAAAGACTTAAGCTGTACACATGAGAGGAAAACAAATATCATAGTAATAAATGTAAGTAATAAATAACTAATTAAACCCTGAAACTAAATACGTATATTTAGATGTTCTTTGTCTTTTATACAATATTGTTAACACAGTAATGACTTTAATACATATTGAAACAATTAAAAGAAAAAAGAAAAAAAAAACACCGATCAACCTCGACCCGGAGGGCCAGATGACCCCTGGACAGCTCTGAGCTTGACCAGCCCGTTCGTGTTTATATTATTATCTCGACTGAATTATATTACAAAGTCACTTATGAGTTTTCAATGTTGTTTTGATAATATTTACTTATTCTCACCCAAATGTTAACAACTAGCGTCTTAAAGAATACGACCACAACTAAATAAAGGCGGAAATTCACGGAGGTAACTTGGTGTAACTGGCTAGACTCCCCAAGGTGCCACAGACCTGCCATCGTCTAGTAGTCTTTCATCGTGTAGCACAACTGAGGCTATACATACGAACACGTTTACTATATAGCTGGAGTATTTTACACGTTTCTTATACAGCCACTACTGAGGGGGAGGGAGGGAGGGAGGGAGGCTACACGATCAACCCATAAATCAGGTATAGCTTGTCGAGGACGGGCTACGGGGCAATGTAAACAATGGGGCTACTAAGACTATAGGTATACGTAGGCTCCGAGTCCACGCCAGGCCAGGACTGAGATGATGCCGTCACTAGCAGCGTCCTCAGCGGATATTACACGACTTGTATCTCGTCCATCTCTCCCTGGGTGAGGAGGGGGGAGGGGGAGGAGGAGGGGGAGGAGGAGGGGTAGGGGAAGGAGGAGTGGGGGGGAAGGGGAGGGGGAGAAGGAGAAGAGGAGGAAGAAGAGGAGGGACGTAAAGGGGAAGAGGAAGAAGAAGAGGCGGAGGAAGGAGAAGGAAGAAGATAAGGAGTAGGAGGAAAGTGAGAAGGAAGAAAGAAGGAAAAAGAGGAGAGAAGAGAAAGAAGATGGAAGAAAGACAGAGAAGGGGAGGGGAGAAGAATGGACTCAAAGCGAACAGTAGCAAGTTTCAGTGTTGGTGGTGGTGGTGGTGGCGGTGGTGGCAGTGGTGGTGATAACAGCAGTGGTCACGTTAGTAGTAGTATTAGTGGTGATTTTAAGTGGTGCAGATGACGTGGTGGTGAGTGGTGATACGTGGTGGTAGTCACAGACATGGTGGTGGTAGTGATGATAATAGCAGTGGTAGTGGTGGCAGTAGTAGTGGTGGTGATAATAGCAATGGTCACACAGTCCTGTCGTAACTGGCTGGCGGGTCTCAGGTGACATGTCGGGTCGGAAGGGGACAGAACAAAGCCTCGGCATCCGTCACCCCCTCCTTCCCTCCCAGACAGTTAACAGTCACAAAACGTCTCGACCTGTAAAGACCTCAGCCCTGGGAACACTCGTAGAAACCGGAGAGAGTCCCTGAGAAAACCCTGTAGAAACCTCCGTGGCCCGAGGGATGGACTAGCCGAGAAAATCATAATGAATTTCAGGAAAGCTCTTTAGGCTCCTCCAGCCGTCCGTCCGCCTCATGGGAAAAGGTTTTCTTTGCCATTTTAAAAGATTTGGAGCCACAATGAGGGATTTTTCACCGCTAAGGGTAAGAGTTAGAGGAGGTGGTGGGGGAGTGGGGAGGGAGAGAAGGGGAGGGGGTGAAGGGAGGGGAAGGAGTGTATAGGGGGAGGTAGTGAAGAAGGAGGGGGTGGACGGTGGTATCCCACACACCCACTTATGTAATGGAGGTTTAGAGTGCACTACCAAACACACTTATCATATACGCCTCAAAAATATTATCACATCATCACTAACTAATAAAACACAAGACTTGGTGAGTTATGTGTGAAGGGGATCATTCAGGTGGTGTGATAATACAATGTGAGAGAGAAACTTCACTAAATGGAGGAGGAGACACACACGTCCTCCCCCATGGCTCCCACACACCCGCCGATAAATCACGTTCCGACTTCTTTATAAGGACCTTCCTATTACCTGAATAACCCGGCAGCTGCAGCCTCAACCAATGGGGCGCCGCGCATTACCGCCGGCCTCCAATAATTACACCGCATCCAGGAAAGGGGCGGGTTTTGGGATTGATAAAAAACGCGCCATTCCCACTCTCGCGTGTGATTGGGCGAGGAAGGAAGATGATAAAAAGAGGCGACTGTGATTGGCTGGCACCGCGTGTAATCACATATGACATGATGAAGATGATGATGGTGTTGCGATATGAGGAAGGTGTGTACTAGTGTGTGGTTGGTGGTGGCGGTAGTGGTGACTGGCATGTGTGACGTGTGTGTGTGTTGGCTACTGATGGCGACCCTCTACACTGCCCCTGTTCCCACAACCACCCCCACCGCGCCTCACCATCGCTCCACACTACCCTCCCATAACATATAATTACAGTATATAAGTTATTAATAACAGCAATTTAGTATTTATTATAGTTTTTCGTATAGAGAAAAACACGTAAAAACAACATAGGATAAACTGGACAGTGTCAGATTGTGGGTGTCGGGAAACGTTGGAAGTGTGTAGTAGTAATAATAATTAACGGTTTATTGAAAAATATGGCAGGCAAAAAACTGAAAATATAAACTAAACAGAGATGAGTGGGTCACTTTGTTGTCAAGAAATACACAAGTAATATTAGTGGTAAATAATATTACTTGTATATGATGACAAGGAGGACTGGATCTTTTAACAGTTTCAGAACAGTTACGGTACTAAAGTGAGATAGACAAGGAGTGACTACACCAACACCCCCCACAAACCACCCCTCACCAACATACCGCACTACAACTACGTCAGAAATTATAAGACGCACTACAACTACGTCAGAATGTATATACTGTAACGCACTACATTTACGTCATGTGTGTTTTAGATGCACTACAGCTACGTCAGAATGTATATAACGCACTACATCTACCTTCAAGAGTGTTTTAGTCTTTTAGACACACTACAACTACGTCAGAAGGTATATATAACGCACTACAACCACGTCAGGAGTGTTTTAGATGCACTACAACTACGTCAGATGCATGAGGCACACTACAACTATGTCAGATGCATGACACACTACAACTACGTCAGATGCATGATACACTACAACTACGTCAGATGCATGGCACACTACAACTACGTCAGATGCATGAGACGCACTACAACTCCGTCAGTTGCATGAGACGCACTACAACTACGTCAGTTGCATGAGACGCACTACAACTACGTCAGGATGCATGAGACGCACTACAACTACGTCAAAATGTATGAGACACACTACAACTACGTCAGAATACATGAGACGCACTACAACTACGTCAGAATACATGAGACGCACTACAACTACGTCCTAATGCATGAGACGCACTACAACTACGTCAGATGCATGAGAAGCACTACAACTACGTCAGAATGCATGAGGCACACTAAAACTACGTCCTAATGCATGAGACACACTACAACTACGTCAGGATGCATGAGACGCACTACAACTACGTCAGTTGCATGAGACGCACTACAACTACGTCAGTTGCATGAGACGCACTACAACTACGTCAGGATGCATGAGACGCACTACAACTACGTCCTAATGCATGAGACGCACTACAACTACGTCAGTTGCATGGGGCACACTACAACTACGTCAGGATGCATGAGACGCACTACAACTTCGTCAGTTGCATGAGACGCACTACAACTACGTCAGAATGCATGAGACGCACTACAACTACGTCCTAATGCATGAGACGCACTACAACTACGTCAGATGCATGAGACGCACTACAACTACGTCAGTTGCATGGGGCACACTACATTTACGTCCTAATGCCTGAGACACACTACAACTACGTCAGATGCATGAGGCACACTACAACTATGTCAGATGCATGACACACTACAACTACGTCAGATGCATGAGTACATGAGACGCACTTCAACTACGTCAGATGCATGGGGCACACTACAACTACGTCCTAATGCATGAGACACACTACAACTACGTCAGAATACATGAGACACACTACAACTACGTCCTAATGCATGAGACACACTACAACTACGTCCTAATGCATGAGACACTACAACTACGTGAGAATACACGAGACGCACTACAACTACGTCAGAATGCATGAGACACACTACAACTACGTCAGAATGCATGAGACGCAGTAGGCTTATATACAGATAACCTGGAGGAGACCCTAATATATCAATACTAATAACAATAATGTTGTCAGATCATATTACTGATTTTTTCCGATATGTTGGTAGCCCTGATAGCT
>NW_024754971.1:0-7691 GCF_018991925.1 Homarus americanus | reverse complement strand
AGGGGCTTTGTTATACTCGATCAGGGGGCTTTGTTATACTCGATCAGGGAACTTTGTTATACTCGATCAGGGGCCTTTGTTATACTCGTTCAGGCGTCTTTGTTATACTCAACAAGGGGACTTTGTTATAATCGTTCGGGGGACTTTGTAATACTCGACCAGGGGACTTTGTTATACTCGATCTGGAGCGTTTCTTATACTTGATCAGGGGGCTTTGTTATACTCGATCAGGGGACTTAGTTATTCTCGATAAGAGGGCTTTGTTATACTCGATGAGGGGGTTTTGTTATACTCGATCAGGGAAATTTTGTTATACTCTATCATGGGCCTTTGTTATACTCGATCAGGACTTCTTTGTTATAATTTATCAGAGAATTTGTTATACCTGGATCAGGGGACTTTATTATACTCATCAAGGAATTTTGTTATCCCTCATCAGGGGATTCCTTTGTTATACCTCGGCGAGCGGCTTTGTTATACCTCATCAGGGACATTGTTATTGCCTTTTAGGTCCTTTTGTTATACTCGACAGGGGCCTTTTTTATACTGCTCAGGGGACTTTGTTATACTCGATCTAGGCCTTTGTTATACTTGATCAGGGACTTTGTTTACCTGACCAGGGACTTTGTTATAGTACTCGATCAGGGACTTTGTTATACTCGATCAGGGACTTTGTTATACTCGATGAGGGGACTTTGTTATACTCGATCAGGGGACTTTGTTATACTCGATCAGGAGAATTTGTTATACTCGATCAGGGGACTTTGTTATACTCGATCAGGAGAATTTGTTATACTCGATCAAGGACTTTGTTATCCTCGATCAGGGGACTTTGTTATACTCGATGAGCGGGCTTTGTTATACTCGATCAGGGGACATTGTTATAGACTTTTAGGGTCCTTTGTTATACTCGAGCAGGGGCCTTTGTTATACTCGTTCAGGGGACTTTGTTATACTCGAAAAGGGGACTTTGTTATAGTCGACCAGGGGACTTTGTCATACTCGATCAGGGGACTTTGTTATACTCGATCAGGGGGCTTTGTTATACTCGGCCAGGGGACTTTGTTATACTCGATCTGGAGCCTTTCTTATACTTGATCAGGGGGTTTTGTTATACTCGATCAGGGGACTTAGTTATTCTCGATAAGGGGGCTTTGTTATACTCGATGAGGGGGCTTTGTTATACTCGATCAGGGAAATTTTGTTATACTCTATCATGGGCCAATGTTATACTCGATCAGGGGACTTTGTTATACTCGATCAGGAGAATTTGTTATACTCGATCAGGGGACTTTGCTATACTCGATCAAGGACTTTGTTATCCTCGATCAGGGGACTTTGTTATACTCGATGAGCGGGCTTTGTTATACTCGATCAGGGGACATTGTTATAGCCTTTTAGGGTCCTTTGTTATACTCGATCAGGGGCCTTTGGTAAACTCGTTCAGGGGACTTTGTTATACTCGATCTAGGGCCTTTGTTATACTTGATCAGGGGACTTTGTTATACTCGACCAGGGGACTTTGTTATACTCGATCAGGGGACTTTGTTATACTCGATAAGGGGACTTTGTTATACTCGATGAGGGGACTTTGTTATACTCGATCAGGGGACTTTGTTATACTCGATCAGGAGAATTTGTTATACTCGATCAGGGGACTTTGTTTTACTCGATCAAGGACTTTGTTATCCTCGATCAGGGGACTTTGTTATACTCGATGAGCGGGCTTTGTTATACTCGTTCAGGGGACATTGTTATAGACCTTTAGGGTCCTTTGTTATACTCGATCAGGGGCCTTTGTTATACTCGTTCAGGGGACTCTGTTATACTCTCCAAGGGACTTTGTTATACTCGATCTATGGCCTTTGTTATATTTGATCAGGGGACTTTTCTATACTCGACCTGGGAACATTGTTATACTCGATCAGGGGACTTTGTTATACTCGATCAGGGGGCTTTGTTATACTCGATGAGGGAACTTTGTTATACTCGATCCGGGGCCTTTGTTATATTCGTTCAGGGGACTTTGTTATACTCGACCAGGGGACATTGTTATACTCGATCTGGAGCCTTTGTTATACTTGATCAGGGGCTTTGTTATACTCGATCAGGGGACTTTGTTATACTCGATCAGGGGACTTTGTTATACTCGATCAGGGGGCTTTGTTATACTCGATCAGGGAACTTTGTTATACTCGATCAGGGGCCTTTGTTATAATCGTTCAGGGGACTTTGTAATACTCGACCAGGGGACTTTGTTATACTCGATCTGGAGCCTTTGTTATACTTGATCAAGGGGCTTTTTTATACTCGATCAGGGGACTTAGTTATTCTCGATAAGAGGGCTTTGTTATACTCAATGAGGGGGCTTTGTTATTCTCGATCAGGGAAATTTTGTTATACTCTATCATGGGCCTTTGTTATACTCGATCAGGGGACTTTGTTATACTCGATTAGGAGAATTTGTTATACTCGATCAGGGGACATTGTTATTGCCTTTTCGGGTCCTTTGTTATACTCGATCAGGGGCCTTTTTTATACTCGTTCATGGGACTTTGTTATACTCGATCTAGGGCCTTTGTTATACTTGATCAGGGGACTTTGTTATACTCGACCAGGGGACTTTGTTATACTCGATCAGGGGACTTTGTTATACTCGATCAGGGGACTTTGTTATATTCGATCTGGGGACTTTGTTATACTCGATGAGGGGCCTTTGTTATACTCGATCAGAGGCCTTTATTATACTCGATCAGGGGACTTTGTTATACTCGATCAGGAGAATTTGTTATACTCGATCAGGGGACATGGTTATACTCGATCAAGGACTTTGTTATCCTCGATCAGGGGACTTTGTTATACTCGATGAGCGGGCTTTGTTATACTCGATCAGGGGACATTGTTATAGACTTTTAGGGTCCTTTGTCATACTCGATTAGGGGCCTTTGTTATACTCGTTCAGGGGACTTTGTTATACTCGACCAAGGGACTTTGTTATACTCGATCTAGGGCCTTTGTTATATTAGATCAGGGGACTTTTCTATACTCGACCTGGGAACATTGTTATACTCGATCAGGGGACTTTGTTATACTCGATCAGGGGGCTTTGTTATACACGATCAGGGAACTTTGTTATACTCGATGAGGGGCCTTTGTTATAATCGATCAGTGGACTTTGTTATACTCGACCAGGGGACTTTGTTATACTCGATCTGGAGCCTTTGTTATACTTGATCAGGGGGCTTTGTTATACTCGATCAGGGGACTTAGTTATTCTCGATAAGGGGGCCTTTGTTATACTCGATTAGGGGACTTTGTTATACTCGACCAGGGGACTTTGTTATACTCGATCAGGGGCCTTTGTTATACTTGATCAGGGGGCTTTGTTATACTCGATCTGGGGACATTGTTATTCTCGATAAGGGGGACTTTGTTATACTCAATTAGGGGGCTTTGATATACACGATCAGGGAACCCTGTTATACTCGATCAGGGGCCTTTGTTATACACGTTCAGGCGCTTTTGTTATATTCGATCAGGGGGCTTTGTTATACTCAATCAGGGGCCTTTGTTATAAACGTTCAGGGGACTTTGTTCTGCTTGATCAGGGGAATGTGTTATACTCGATCAGGGGACATGTTATTTTCGATGAGGGGACGTTTTTATACTCGATTATGGGACTTTGTTATACTCGATGAGGGGCCTTTGTTATACTCGATGAGGGGCCTTTGTTATACCCGATCAGGGGCCTTTGTTATAATCGATCAGAGGACTTTGTTATACTCTATGAGGGGACTTTGTTATCCTCGATCAGGGAACTTTATTATACTCTGTGAGGGGACTTTGTTATACTGGATCAGGGGACTTTGTTTTACTCGATGAGGGGGCTTTGTTATACTCGATCAGGGGAAATTGTTATACTCGATCAGGGGCCTTTGTTATACTCGATTAGGGGCCTTTGTTATACTCGATCAGGGGACTTTGTTATACTCGACCTGGGACTTTGTTATACTCGATTTGGAGCCTTTGTTATACTTGATCAGGGGGCTTTGTTATACTCGATCAGGGGACTTTGTTATATTTGATCAGGGGGGCTTTGTTATACTCGATGAGGGGACTTTGTTATTGTCGATAAGGGGGTCTTTGTTATACTCGATCAGGGGGCTTTGTTAGACTTGATCAGGTTGCTTTGTTATACTCGATCAGGGGACTTTGTTATTCAAGATAAGGGGAGCTTTGTTATATTCGATGAGGGGGCTTTGTTATACTCGATCAAGGAACTTTGTTATACTCGATCAGGGGCCTTTGTTATACTCGTTCAAGCGTCTTTGTTATACTCTACCAGGGGACTTTGTTATATACTCGATTAGGCGACTTTGTTATACTCGATCTAGGGCCTTTGTTATACTTGATCAGGGGACTTTGTTATACTCGATCATGGGCCTTTATTATACTCGATCATGGGCCTTTGTTATACTCGACCAGGGGACTTTGTTATACTCGATCAGGGGCCTTTGTTATACTTGATCAGGAGGCTTTTTTATACTCGTTCAGGCGCTTTTGTTATATTCGATCAGGGGGCTTTGTTTTACTCGATCAGGGGCCTTTCTTATAATCGTTCAGGGGACTATGTTATACTCGAACAGGGGACCTTGTTATACTCGATCAGGGGACTTTGTTTATACTCGATCAGGGGACTTTGTTATATTCGATGAGGGACTTTGTTATTCTCGATCATGGGACTTTGTTAAACTCGTTGAGGGACCTTTGTTATACTCGATCAGGTGACTTTGTTATAAAGATCAGGGGACTTTGTTATATTCGATCAGGGGGCTTTGTTATACTCGATCAGGGAACTTTGTTATACTCGATAAGGAGACTTTGTTATACTCGATCAGGGGACTTTGTTATACTCGATCAGGGGACTTTGTTATACTCGATTAGGGGACTTTGTTATACTCGATGAGGGGCCTTTGTTATACTCGATCAGAGGCGTTTCTTATACTCGATCAGGGGACTATGTTATACTCGATCAGGAGAATTTGTTATACTCGATCAGGGGACTTTGTTATACTCGATCAAGGACTTTGTTATCCTCGATCAGGGGACTTTGTTATACTCGATGAGCGGGCTTTGTTATACTCGATCAGGGGACATTGTTATAGACTTTTAGGGTCCTGTTATACTGATCAGGGGCCTTTGTTATCGTTCAGGGACTTTGTTATACTCGACCAGGGGACTTTGTTATACTCGATCTAGGGCCTTTGTTATACTTGATCAGGGGACTTTGTTATACTCGACCAGGGGACTTTGTTATACTCGATCAGGGGACTTTGTTATACTCGATGAGGGGACTTTGTTGTACTCGATCAGGGGACTTTGTTATACTCGATCAAGGGACTTTGTTATACTCGATCAGGAGAATTTGTTATACTCGATCAGGAGGCTTTGTTATATTCGATCAGGGGACATTGTTATTCTCGATAAGGGGGACTTTGTTATACTCAATTAGGGGGCTTTGTTATACTCGATCAGGGAACTTTGTTATACTCGATCAGGGGACTTTGTTATACTCGATGAGCGGGCTTTGTTATACTCGATCAGGGGGCATTGTTATAGACTTTTAGGGTCCTTTGTTATACTCGATCAGGGCGCTGTTATACTCGATCAGGGGATTTTGTTATACTCGACCAGGGGACTTTTTTATACTTGACCAATGGACTTTGTTATACTCAATGAAGGGCCTTTGTTATACTCGATCAGGGGACTTTGTTATACTCGAACAGGGGACTTTGTTATATGCGATCAAGGGAACTTTTTTATACTCGATCAGGGACTTTGTTATACTCAACCAGAGGACTTTGTTATACTCGATCAGGGGACTTTGTTATATGCGATGAGGGCCTTTCTTATACTCGATCAGGGCCTTTGTTATACTCGATCAGGGGACTTTGTTATACTCGATCAGGAGACTTTGTTATACTCGATCAGGGGACTTTGTTATACTCGAGCAGGGGACTTTGTTATACTCGATTTGGGGCCTTTGTTATACTTGATCAGGGGCCTTTGTTATAATCGTTCAGCGGACTTTGTTATACTCGATCAGGGGACTTTGCTATACTCGATTAGGGGACTTTGTTATACTCGATCAGGGGAGTTTGTTATGATTCTACCGGGGGACTTTGTTATACTCGATCAGGGGACTTTGTTATACTCGATTAGGTGACTTTGTTATACTCGGTCAGGGGACTTTGTTATTCTCGATAAGGGGGACTTTGTTATAGTCGATGAGGGGGCTTTGTTATACTCGATCAGGGAAATTTTGTTAAACTCGATCATGGGCCTTTGTTATACTCGATCAGGGGACTTTGTTATACTCGACCAGGGGACTTTGTTATACTCGATCAGGGGCCTTTGTTATACTTGATCAGGGGGCTTTGTTATACTCGTTCAGGCGCTTTTGTTATATTCCATCCGGGGGCTTTGTTTTACTCGATCAGGGGCCTTTCTTATAATCGTTCAGGGGACTATGTTATACTCGAACAGGGGACCTTGTTATACTCGATCAGGGGACTTTGTTATACTCGATCAGGGGACTTTGTTATTTTCGATGAGGGACTTTGTTAATCTCGTTCATGGGACTTTGTTATACTCGATGAGGGGCCTTTGTTATACTCGATGAGGGGACTTTGTTCTACTCGATCAGGGGAATTTGTTATACTCGATCAGGGGAATTTGTTATATTCGATGAGGAGACTTTTTTATACTCGATCATGGGACTTTGTTATTTTCGATGAGGGACTTTGTTATTCTCGATCATGGGACTTTGTTATACTCGATGAGGGCCTTTGTTATACTCGATGAGGGGCCTTTGTTATACCCGATCAGGGGACTTTGTTATAATTGATCAGAGGACTTTGTTAAACTGGATCAGGACTTTGTTTACTCGATGAGGCTTTGTATACTCGATCCAGGGGACTTTGTTATACTCGATCCTGAGGGGCCTTTGTTATACTCGATCAGGGGCCTTTGTTATATACTCGATCAGGGGACTTTGTTATAGGCCTGGGACTTTGTTATACTCGATCAGGGGGGCTTTGGTATACTCGATCAGGGGACTTTGTTATTCAAGATAAGGGGGGCTTTATTATTCTCGATCAGGGGTTTTGTTATACACGATCAGGGAACTTTGTTATACTCGATCAGGGGCCTTTGTTATACTCGTTCAGGCGTCTTTGTTATACTCGACCAGGGGACTCTGTTATACTCGATCAGGCGACTTTGTTATACTCGATCAGGGTGCTTTGTTATACTCGTTCAGGGGCCTTTGTTAAACTCGATCAGGGGCCTCTGTTATACTCGATCAGGGAAATTTTGTTATACACGATCATGGGCCTTCGTTATACTCGATCAGGAAACTTTGTTATACTCGATGAAGGGACTTTGTTATACTCGATCATGGGACTTTGTTATTCTCGACAAGGGAGTTTGTTATACTCGACCAGGGGACTTTGTTATACTCGATGAGGGGCATTTGTTATAATCGACCAGGGGACTTTGTTATCCTCGATCAGGGGCCTTTGTTAAACTCGTTGAGGGACCTTTGTTATACTCGATCAGGCAACTTTGTTATAAAGATCAGGGGACTTTGTTATATGTTATACTCGATCAGGGGCTTTTTATACTCGATC
>NW_024754970.1:0-12173 GCF_018991925.1 Homarus americanus | reverse complement strand
CGAGTTAAACCATAAAGGGTAATATATTGAGCAGTGTATTAGTGTAGTATACTGAGGACTACACTGCAACACGATATACTGTGCTATACATATACTGAACCAACAGTATTTACTCCTCTCCTATTATTAAACCCAGTCCCGTCGTGGTTTAATACTGGTTTTAATTCTCGGATTTTCTATTTGTAAGAGTTATACGATGGTTGAGTTTAATTATTGTGTATTAGTTTACAGAGAAATTAAGTGGTATTGGGTGGATTAAATTTGAGCTTGTCTGTACGAGTGTCTGGTTTGTTTACAATCTTTAACTCGTCGTCTTGTTTATGTGTCAAGTGACCGGCAGATATTTTCATTGGCTACAAAAGACTCATGTTCCTATTGGTTAGTCTCCATCACCAGGTCTACATTCTCATTGGCTGCCTCCATCACCAGCTCCTACATTCTCATTGGCTGCCTCCATCACCAGCTCCTACATTCTCATTGGCTGACACTATTACCAACTCCTACATTCTCATTGGCTGCCTCCATCACCAGCTCCTACATTCTCATTGGCTGACACTATTACCAACCCTACATTCTCATTGGCTGGCACTATTACCAACCCAACATTCTCATTGGCTGGCACTATTACCAACCCGACATTCTCATTGGCTCCTCAGAATCCTCCCCTAATTGGCTACCTCCCCCCCCCCTACCTGACTGTCATTGGCACGGTCACTATATAAACAAAAGGTAATCGTGTCCAATTATCTCCCTGCAATTACGTGAGGAATGTAAGTTTATCCTTTAATTAAGTATTAAGTAGAGAGAGAGAGAGAGAGAGAGAGAGAGAGAGAGAGAGAGAGAGAGAGAGAGAGAGAGAGAGAGAGAGAGAGAGAGAGAGAGAGAGAGAGAGAGAGAGAGAGAGAGTGTCCTTCCCTCTGGATAAAGAAGTTCACATCTCATTTAAAATCCACACATGGATGTTATAGTGTGTATATTAGTATGTACACACATGATGGTATGTATATTAGTATGTATACACGTGATGGTACGTATATTAGTATGTATACACGTGATGGTATGTATATTAGTATGTATACACATGATGGTACGTATATTAGTATGTATACACGTGATGGTACGTATATTAGTATGCATACACATGATGGTACGTATATTAGTATGCATACACATGATGGTACGTATATTAGTATGTATACACGTGATGGTACGTATATTAGTATGCATACACACGATGGTACGTATATTAGTATGCATACACATGATGGTACGTATATTAGTATGCATACACGTGATGGTACGTATATTAGTATGTATACACGTGATGGTACGTATATTAGTATGTATACACGTGATGGTACGTATATTAGTATGTATACATATGATGGCGTGTACAAATATATTACATAGCCGTTACCTAACCATTATATAACTATTACATAACACGGATTTTATGTGTACTCACCGATATATGACCTGACATGACACAATATTCTGTAGAGCAATGAATATAACACAAGGTAACATGATTAATTTAACATCAGAAGAAAATAACAATATATACTTTGTCTTTGTTAATTAAATAAAAAAAAAGAAATTAACTATATATACTTTGTCTTTGTTAATTAAATGTTGTCTTTGTTAAATAAATATTGCAGAGATATATCCCTCTTCCACGAGATGCACACACACACACACACACACACACGCAGGGAGAAATAACCTTTCCTGAATTTGCTTGTAAATAAAAGTCTCAATTCAATTTGGACGACACAGTGGCCGCCATCTTTGTGTCTTATCATAGACACTAACCTGTTGTGTTTATTTATATTTCACGACTGTAGGTAGAGGAGGAGAACCTAACCTAACCTAAACTAACATAATCTAAACTTAGCTAAACCTAACCTAATCTAAACCTAACCTAATCTAAACCTAAACCTAACCTAATCTAAACCAAACCTAAACTAACCTAATCTAAACCAAACCTAATCTAACCTAATCTAAACCAAACCTAAACTAACCTAATCTAAACCAAACCTAAACTAACCTAATCTAAATCAAACCTAAACTAACCTAATCTAAACCAAACCTAATCTAACCGTACCTAACCAAACCTAACCAGAGTCTTAGGGAAAAATAAATCCTTATGTTACTTTGAGAATCTATCTTAGTGTCATAGCTTCCACGTGTTTAACAGTCAGGGTAAAACCATATTGTAACCTTACATTTTAAGAGTTAAACCATCATCCTCAGACTGAAACAATAAACCTCAAAGGGTTATAACTTAAACCATCATCATCAAAGAGTTAAATCAACATCCTCAAAGGGTTAAACCATAATCCTCAAAGGGTTATAACTTAAACCATCATCATCAAAGAGTTAAATCAACATCCTCAAAGGGTTAAACCATCATCCACAAAGAGACTTAAACCACCACGCCATAATGGGATTTTAGAAAACTAGTGAACATTCGATACTATTCTATCAAGGGGTCGGAACTCTTCTATCGAATCCAACTGTTGTCACTTGTTTCAATTCCCTTACCCCCCCCCCTAGTTAATCCTTCTCCTTCCCTTCAGTAATCTAACAACCATTTCACAATACGTTTCCTCATAGTTAACGATTGTGGATTAACTTTAGATTAGGCACCCGAGCTTGTTTGATTTGGGAAATTCGTGACCTCAGCCCAGTTTTAATAGGCACAATTTTAATAGGGCCAGGTTTAATAGGCCCATGATTGGCTATGTCTCACCATTGTTGGCTATGTCTTACCATTGTTGGCTATGTCTCACCACTGTTGGCTATGTCTCACCACTGTTGGCTATGTCTCACTACTATACACAGAGTTTCATATCCAGTGTCCAATTATTTTTCTCTTTTGTACAGGAGAGACGTCAGTCAATGCCTCTGGCCAGTGAACAGTGAAGTGTTGTGACCGTGGGATGAATGGTGCACACATGTATGTATACACAGTTACACATACATATACATTCATACACCTATATATGTTATCTATCTCTCTAGAAACACACACACACACACACACACACACACACACACACACACACACACACACACACACAGAGGCAATGGTAGTGAAACATGGGTCTGAACTAATGTAGACTTACACACACACACACACACACACACGCACACATATAAGGCATTCATACACCTATATATATCTATCTCTAGAAACACACACACACACACACACACACACACACACACACACACACACACACACACACACACACACACACACACACACACACACACTAGTTACAGTATAATCAAAGAAAAGATTACAAGTACTCACAGAAAATGGGCGGCTACACCGTACACTGAACTAAAACCTAACCTAACCAAACCTAACCTATATTTTCCTTTTTTTCTCCTCCTTACATCTCATCCTCCTCTCTTTTCCTCTGCTTCTTCCCTTTAACATCCTTCCCATTTTCCTTGTCTCTCCCATCTCTCTCTTTCCTTTCCCCTCCTTCTCTTTCTCCTATTCCATCTCATTTTCCCTGCTTCTCATCTCTCTCTCTCTCTCTCTTCTTCTTCTTCTTTTCTCTCTCTCTCTCTTCCATCACTTCCTATTTATCCATTTGACTTACGGGGACATAACAAGGAATCAATCATGTTAAGTAAAATGTATTATATATATATATATATATATATATATATAGTATATATATATATATATATATATATATATATATATATATATATATATATATATATATATATATAGAGAGAGAGAGAGAGAGAGAGAGAGAGAGAGAGAAGATTTCCCTGACTGAATGCAATCTGTCCTGCCAAAAAATATAAATTCAACGTTTTTATTGGCCTGAAAACTTTGGCTATAGAAACATCAAAGAGAGTTTTTATTGGCGACATTTGTGTGTGTGTGTGTGTGTGTGTGTGTTATGTTTGTGGTGTTTGTACGTGTGTTATATATGTGTGTGTGTGTGTGTATGTGTGAATATAGATTCATTGTCTTTTTTTCACACACACACACACACACACACACACACAGAGGCAATGGTAGTGAAACATGGGTCTGAACTACCGTAGACTTACACACACACACATCCTTGACCAGCGAAGGGTCAAGACGTACCTGGCGCTCCTCTCGGAGCAGCCAGGTCAACTGTTAAGTTGGCCCATACCAACCCCCTCCCCTGAACCCTCCTCCCCACCGGAATATCAACAAGTTCTCGCCAGAAGTTACAATTTCATTTAGGAAAGGAACGGAACCAGTGTTAAACAGAGGTGAACAGTGGTGAACAGTGCTTAAGTCAGTGAGAACAACTCAACAGTAACAGTCGTACCCAAGTTAACTTTCACACAGTGAGGTCCCAGGTACCCAGTGATAACGGCCCGTGAGACCCAACAACAACCAGCGATGTGTTAATCCGTCTACGATAGGAAGGCCTAAGACCAAACCTCACTCATATAACACCATCTGTGAGGGAATTGCTACACCACATGTCCCTCATAACACCATATGTGAGGGAATTACTACACCACGTCAAGTCCCTCATCACACCATCTGTGAGGGAATTACTACATCACGTGAGGTCCCTCATAACACCATCTGTGAGGGAATTACTACACCACGTCAGGCCCCCCATAACACCATCTGTGAGGGAATTACTACACCACGTGAGGTCCCTCATAACACCATATGTGAGGGAATTACTACACCACGTGAGTTCCTCCTAACACCATCTGGGAGGGAGTTACTACACTACGAGTTTGCTGTTCAACACCTACATTAATCTGTATGTTCACTGTATGTTCCTTTACCTTTCTCTAATGAAGGCTTTTGTTAAACCACCAATGTATGTAATACGTCATTTATGTCCAATGTATATTTTCAGCCTTCGGGCTGCAGAATTTTTTCAATAAACCGTTAATTATTATTATTATTATTATTACACAAGAAGACTTATTATCCCAGGAAAGTTCACGGCCTCAAGGAAGTCGGCATCGGCCAGTGGTACTCCAAGGTAAAAGATCTCTGTGGTCTCAACCGTCAGTCTCCCACACTTCCTTTCATCTCACATTTACCTAGTGAGGAGGCAGCTGAGATAATTAATAACCATTTTGCTACCATATGTCATACCTTACCCAGTCTTGACCTCACTCTCCTCCCAGCTTACTTACCTTCCCCCTCCCCCCCTCCCAGTGTTCAACCATATGAAATTGCCAACAAACTCCTGAAATTTAAATCCAAACGCTCCACGACCCCAATTGACCTCCCAATCAAAATATACAAGGAGTTTACAGTCGAACTTGCCACCCCCCTCTGTTCTATTATTAATGCATCCCTCAGACAAAGCAAATGCCCTAATGAATGGAAAACCGCATTTGTCACCCCCATCCCCAAGGTCACCACCCCACAGTCCCCAAACGACCTCAGGCCAGTTGCCATTACCCCCATACCCAGTCTACTTTGTGAGGACTTTGTTTTTGAGTGGGCATTTGCCAGTATCTATCAGTCAATTGATCCACAGCAATTTGGCAATATGAGGACCTCCTCTACATCACACTGCTTGGTGAGCTTTCTGGATTTTCTGCACAGAAACTTGCAGAAACGTAAGACATCACTGGCCGTTGCCCTTGTGTACTTCAGGAAGGCCTTTGACCTTGTTCATCACTGCACTGTTATCAACAAGGCTATTGCACTAGGGCTGCCCACCAACCTGGGCTCATGGCTCACTGATTTCTTGAGTGGACGTCGCCAGGCAGTGAGGTATCAGGGCTTGGTCTCCACATTCCAACACCTCACCTGCGGTGTTCCCCAGGGGACCAAGATGGGACCAATGTGCTTCCTCATCCTGATCAACGACGCTCTTTCGGACACTCCTCACAGGTGGAAGTACGTGGATGATTGCACTGTGGTTGTTTCAGTGGACAACACCGCACCAGACTACTCATCGCTACAAGGCACCATGAACAGGCTACAAGCATGGACCACGGGGAACAAGGTCACCATCAACCACACCAAAACCGTAGTCATGCACATCAATACCGCCAACACTCCAGTGCAAGCCCCAGTGCAAGCTCCAGCTGGTGCAGTCTGCCAAACTCCTGGGTGTAACCATAGACAACAAACTTGACTGGAAGGCCCATGTAAATAACACAGTCAAGGCAGCCTCGTATCGTCTCTACATGCTACGACGACTTAGGTCACTTGGGACACCCACGCCAGAGCTGAGGACCATCTACAACGCCTTTATTCTCCCCAAACTAACGTATGCATCACCAGCTTGGTCGTCTTCTCTCAACTCCATCCAACAACGCCAGCTAGAGAAGGTACAGAAAAGGCCCTGCAGAATCATGCTCGGCGCAGAATACTCCGGCTACACCAACGCTCTCTCCACCCTGGAAATGCTATCCCTCAGTGACCTCCACCACCAAGCACTGGAAAGGTTTGGCAGTGGACTACTGCACCGCCCTCGTCATCGCCACCTCCTGCCACCTGCAGCCCCCCACCGAACTCGCGCAGTCCGCCACTACAACAACATTCAGCCCATAAGAGCCCGCATTGATAGATATAAGAACAGCACCATCCCATCTATTGTTAAAATAATAAACAACTCCTGATTTATATACTGTACAGTAGGGGGCAGTGAAATTTTGCTCAAAGCTGCACTCTTCAGGCATTGTTCCTTATACATATCTAAGACTCCATGCCAAATTTAAAGCTGATATGTCGAGATTTAGTCTGCCGCATTTTCTACTGAAATTTTTAAATTTACCTACAGTACTAGCCAAACAGCCGCTGTGGCGGTGCAATGTTCTGTTCAGTGTTTATCAACTTTTTTTTCATATCTCTTATTTCATTTAAGTTGTCTTGTTGCAGATGAGTATGGTGCTATGTCTATATTGATTATTTATCAGGGCTCTGACAGACACCAGTTCACAGAACCGGACAAGACTCCCTACACTGGCTGCCGCTTGTGATCGATACTTGATTAGTGATTATGCTGGAGCTGCCATTGCTACTGCCACCTTAACTGACTATGGCATTATCACAAAGGATGACAAGAGTCAGGTTATTGGACCACATAAGCTGCGGGATGCGAGACAAAAATACCGATTTAAGAGGCAAGAAATTGAGATGGCTAGTTTAGATAATTTGACGTCACTCTATTTTGATGGTAAGAAGACCGCCACTCGTGTGATGATAAAGAATGAGAAGACCGAGAAATGGAGTTCGAGGATGATGGTGAAAGATCATTATGTCATCATGGTTGAGCCTGGCAATGAATATCTCACACATGTGACTCCCAAGACTGGACACGGAAAGCAGATTGCCAAAACTATTCACGAGTTTCTGGTGGAGAAAAATCTAACCCAGCAGCCCATTGTGTGTGTTGGTTGTGATGGAACCAATGTAAATGTAGGATCAGAAAATGGAGTCATTCATCATCTTGAAATGTTACTTGGTCACCCGCTCCATTATTTCATATGTCAGCTTCACGGAAATGAGCTGCCTTTCCGCGCAGTTTTTTATCACTGTGATGGTAAACCAAGTGGCCCTGAGCATTGGCGTGGTCCCATTGGAAAGCAGATCAAGAAGTCTTTGTCTGAGCTTCCAGTTGTCGCCTTCCAGCCAGTCAGTTTCTCTGATTTCCCTGCGTTTAATGATGAAGTGGAGAAAGATCTGTCCTGGGATCAGAAATACCTGTATACGATTTGTAAAGGAGTTATCACAGGTGTTGTTGAAGATGACTTGGCTGCTATTGAGCCAGGTCCTCCCTGTGTGTCAAGGTGGAACACCTTATGGAGTAGAATCCTCAGGCTGTATGTAGCAACATCAAGACCCAGCCATGAGTTGAAAAGAATTGTCATTACAATAATAAAGTTCAGTGCTCCAATGTGGTTTTACATCAAGATACACCCTTACGTAACACACGGCTCAAGGAACGTATTCCAGTCCCTGCTATATATGAAACACCTGAATAGTGAGGAGGAGACGATAGTGAAGAAGGCTGTCCAGAGAAATGCATACTTCGCCCACACAGATCAACTTCTTCTTGGTATGTGTGCAGATGAGGACATGACTGTTAGAGAAAAAGCTGTCTCAATGATAAGAAAAATTAGAGAGGAAAATCAGCAAAAGGAAGAATGCACTGGCAGATCTGAAGAGGAGGAGGAAGATTCTGATGCTGCTGTTGACGAGAATTTGTTAAACTATACTGATGAGGAGGGTAAAGATGGAGATGGGAATGAGGATGTGCCTCCTGTAGTCAACATGAGAAAGGTGGTGACTCCGAAACTAAAGTGGCAAGCAAAAAACTATCATTCCATGATTAACTGGAGGAATGAACTCAAGACTGAGCCTCCTTACATTGCTTCTCTGTCAAATCTACAAGTTAATGACATTCTTGAGACACCATTAGTGGTGCCCAAGTGGCCAAACAGCACTCAGGCGGTCGAGAGAGGCATAAAAGTGATGACTGAAGCTTGCACTGAAGTGACGGGATACGAATCGAGAGATGGATATATTAGGCAAAGATTATTGTCTAGGAAAATGATGCCAAGGTTCAGCACAAAAAAGAATTTCAATATGAACTTGTAATGATTTTCTATACGGTGTACCTGTAAAATAACATGTGAATTAAATCGATGTCACCCATGTAAAATTTATCATTATCCTGGAAAACATTAAATGACACCTAATTTTTGGTATATACTAAAAGTTGACAAAAAGTCGTTCGCGATGCGGCAGGGTAAGTATGCATGAAATGGCATGAAATTTTGCACAGGTGTTTGTTACAGCCATACAAACGCTGCCTGAAAAGTGCAGCCTGCAACTCAAATAAAAGTGTTATTTCCCTGCCCCCTACTGTACAGCCCTGTAAATGTATTCAATGCATATTATATCATTACAGTGGTCCCTCGGTTAACGAGATTTCGGTTAACGATTTACCTTCCATAAGATTCTTAACTTCGGTTAACGAGCAATCCCTCGATTAACGAGTTTTTTACGAGCCGACTTCGATATGTTTTCGCTTGCATTTGGCGGTCCACCAGCTGTAGTGTTAGTCCGCCAATACAGTAATCGGTTTTAGGGCTTAAATTCCTTACTATTTTAGGAAATATCAAGAAGTTTATACTATTCAATAATTTTAAAAATTTAATATTAACTTTTTTAGTCATTTTAACAATTATTGAACATAATTGAAGGTAAAGAAACTAGTTTCTGGCGTGCCATCCAGCCTGTTAACACACCAGACAGGCGTTAGTCTCTCTCTGTTTTCAGTGGAGGTAGCATCTTGCTTGAGACTCTCTTCAACTAAACGCTTTTTTTCTGTGTTTCCAAGCAAATTATTGGTCATTTTGAAATATATTTTACATATTGACAATATATAATGCAGTGCGGTGTTGATTTAAAGAAAATAATCTTGAAATACACCAAGAGAACTAAAATTTTATGGGTGAAATGGTGCCATGGGGGTGACTTCTCTTCCACCCCGATGCCTTCTCTTCTTCCTTCTCCTCCACCCCCATTCTAATTCCCATCATCATCATCATCATCCAGGAGCCTTCTACATACACACCTCAAAGTAAGTGTACTTTTCTACCTTTTTTGTTGAATTTAGGCAATTTTCGGTGAGCTGGAACCAATTAGCCAAAAACCCATTGAAACAATGGTTTCGGTTAACGAGCAACCTGCTGGAACGAATTGTGCTCGTTAACCGAGGGACCACTGTATGTCTAAATCAAATGTAAGTGTATTTTTTCAGCCACCGGCTGCAACTCTATTAATAAACCGTTTATTATTACATATACATACACACACACACACATACACAGCTTCAACACAGTCTCAGGGCTCACACACACACACACACACACACACACAATACTTAAAGTTCAACACAGTCTCTGGTGTTCATTTCACACACACACACACACACACACACACACACACACACAGCTCAACACAGTTCTGTGGGGTTTACACACACACACATACACACACTACACCACGTGAGGTCCATAACACCATCTGTGAGGTAATTATTACACCACGGAGGTCCTCATAACACCATCTGTGAGGTAATTACTACACCACGTGAGGCCCCTCATAACACCATCTGCGAGGGAATTACTACACCACGTCAGGTCCCTCATAACACCATCTGAGGGAACTACTACACCACGTGAGTTCCTCCTAACACCATCTGGGAGAGAGTTACTACACTACGTGTTTGCTGTTCAACACCTACATTAATCTGCATGTTCACTGTATGTTCCTTTACCTTTCTCTAATGAAGGCTTTTGTTAAACCACCAATGTATGTAATAAGTCATTTATGTCCAATGTATATTTTCAGCCTTCGGCTGCAGAACTTTTTCAATAAACCGCACTATTACTCACACATATATTAGTTCAACACAGCCCCCAGGGCCTACACACACAGTTCACACAGTTCCAGGGCCCACACACAGTTCTCACAGCTCCCAGGGCTCCATACAGACACAGCCCACCCATACAGTCTCCAGGGCCTACACACACAGCTCACTGATGCCCCAGGGCCCACACACACAGTTTCAACACAGTTCCAGGCCCACACACAGCCCAACACAGCCCCAGGGCTCCATGCACACAGCCCAACACAGTCTCCAGGGGTCTACACACACAGTTCAACACAGTCTCCAGGGGTCTACACGCACACACAGTTCAACACAGTCTCCAGGGGTCTACACACACAGTTCACTACAGTCTCCAGGGGTCTACACACACAGTTCAACACAGTCACCAGGGATTAATCTTAATAATATAATATCTTTATCAGGAGACAGGAGGACATCTTCAAGAATTGGAGAAAAGTCTGAAAGAGAAGGAGAAAGCTGATGTAAAGGTGACGGCATCTCTCAAGAACTTAAAAGAAACAGTGAAGGCAGAAGAAAAGAAGAAGAAACAGCTGGAGGCATCATTAGCAGATGTAAGTATCCTGAGCAGGAAGTGAGCATCAAAATTCTTCACCTGACTTGATACCTAACTGTTATGATTTTCCTTTGTTATTTAGAAAGTCAATGATTAGCTTGGGTGTTATTTAACTCAGTTTAGGATTAATCAGACATATTTCTTCTTGACAGTGACTCATTTGGCCTTCATTATTCACTCCCAAACTTTCCAATTGAATGTGTTGTACCTTTTCTGAGTTCACCAGCAAGCAATGTAGAAGAGTTTTTTTTTTTTCTTTTTTTTTTTGTCACTTATCTGCTTACTAGCTGTTTGTGAGGTTTATCCAGTGTTAATACAGGAGGAAACAGGGGACCGGGAAACCTGTGGTGTTTGGTAGTGAGGGGCATAAGTGTGTCCGGGCCGAGGCTCAATATCTGATATGCTGCCACACCACCTCCACCTCACCAACTACGTAAAGGAGTATTGGAAATAATTAGTTTTTATATTTACTGTGTATCAAGTTACTTGGTCCGATTTACTCACAAGTGGTGTAAAGTTATCACAGGATTATGTAAATATCAAATTATACTATTTACATTTATTAACAAAATAAACTACATTTATCAGGGATGGGATTTTTTTGGGTTTCTGTTTTTTCCCATTGTTTTAAGCGTCTTATGTGAATTGCGCAAATCTGTTGAGAATTTGGGGAGGGGGGTATGACCACGATGAGAGAAATGTTTGACAATAATTGACCCTCTAGGGTCTATGGGTCTGCCACGCGAGGACAATGAGCCAGTATAGTGGCCGCACTCTACATTTTTTTCCATCACATCATATACTCTATTTCTCATTAGCTGAGCATTGCTTTTTGCATTCCATTCTTCGAACAATGACATCATACAGCGCCACTATTAGAAGCATTTTAATATGCCCCTCCACCCATCCACTTGATAGGAGGGGCTAAGCAGTTTTCAATATAACTAAGTTTCTATAATAATTTTATACTTTTTGATAAGCACAATTTATTCTATAACCCATACCATATTTCATAGGAGGTCAGGGCTGTAGGGGATGTGTGTGTGTGTCCCCCACAAGGTCAGGGCTGTAGGGGATGTGCGAGTGTGTCCCCTCCTGGAGGTCAGGGCTGTAGGGCATGTGTGTGTGTGTCCCCTAGGAGGTCAGGGTTGTAGGGCATGTGTGTGTGTGTGTGTGTCCCCCAGGAGGTCAGGGCTGTAGGG
>NW_024754969.1:0-31248 GCF_018991925.1 Homarus americanus | reverse complement strand
ATCATGGTTCGTTGGCTCCTCTCCACTATACCTCCTGTCTTCCTCCCTGCCTCCTCCTCCTCCTCCCCTACCTCCTGTCCTCCCTCCTCCCTACCTCCTGTCCTCCTCCTCCCTGCCTCCTGTCCTCCTCCTCCCTATACCTCCTGTCCTCCTCCTCCCTACCTCCTCCTCCTACCTCCTGTCCTCCTCCTCCCCCACTACCTCCTGTCCTCCTCCTCCACTGCCTCCTGTCCTCCTCCTCCTCCCTATACCTCCTGTCCTCCTCCTCACTATGCCTCCTGTCCTCCTCCTCACTATGCCTCCTGTCCCTGTCCTCACTATGCCTCCTCCTCCTGCACTCCTCCTCCCACTGCCTCCTCCTCCCCTTTATGCCTCCTCATCACTGTGCACTCATCACTGTCCTCATGATCATCATCATCACCCACAGCATCATGTCATCATCATCACCGCTTAATGTATCGCCGTCATCATCATCACTGTGCTTTCGCCAGTCATCATCATCACTGTGCATCTGTCATCATCATCACTTTCAGCGCGTCATGTCATCATCGCTGTCGCATCTCGTCATCATCATCGCTGTGCATCGCCGGTCATCATCATCGCTGTAGCATCGCGGTCATCATCATCGCTTTCATGCATCCTGTCATCATCATCACTGTCGCATCACCAGTCATCATCATCACTGTGCCTCATCATCATCATCATCGCTGTGCATCATGTCATCATCATCACTGTCGCATCATGTTCATCATCACTGTAGCATCCTCCCAGTCATCATCTCCGCTGTATCGCCGTCATCATCATCATCATGCATCGCCAGTCATCATCATCACTGTAGTCGCATCGCAGTCATCATCATCACTTCGCACATCGCCAGTCATCATCATCGCCTCGTACGCATCATCATCGCTGTGCGCATCATCATCGCTGTGCATCATCATCGCTGTATCATCATCATCACATGTAGCATCATGTCATCATCATCACTGTGCATCATGTCATCATCATCACTGTATCATCATCATCATCGCTGTAGCATCGCGTGTCATCATCACTGTAGCATCACCAATCATCTCATCACTGTCGCATCTGTCATCATCATCACGCTGTGCTTCTGCGGTCATCATCATCACTGTAGCATCGCAGTCTCATCATCACTGTAGCATCGCGGTCATCATCATCGCATATATCATAGTCATCATCATCACTGTGCATCGCCAGTCATCTCCTCACTATGCATCATCATATTCATGTTACTGTAGCATCGCGGTCATCATCATCACTTTTCGCATCATAGTCATCATATTCTAGCATCATCATATATCGCTCACTGTGCATCATGATCATCATCATCGCCATATCGCAGTCATCATCATCACGCTGGTATCATGATATCATCATCATAGCATCATGTCATCATCATCACTGTACGCCACTTGTCATCATCATCACTGTGCATCATCATCACTGTATCATCATCACACTGTACATCATCATCGCTGTCGCATCATCATCGCTGTATCCTGTCATCATCATCACTGCTATCCTCCAGTCATCATCATCACTATGCATCATCGTCATCATCATCACTGCGCTCATCAGTATCATCATCACTTTCTGTACATCACAATCATCATCATCCACTGTGCATCCTGTCATCATCACTCCCACCAGCCGCATCTTGTCATCATCTCACTGTACGCATCATGATCATCATCACTCTGTGCTCCTTGTCATCATCATCCGCTTTCTTTATCACCAATGCATCATCTTTACTGCTGCATCACCAGTCATCATCATCACTGTAGCATCGCAATGCATCATCACTGATGCATCATAATCATCATCGCTGTAGCATCGCCGTCATCATCAGCTGGCGCATCATAGTCATCATCACTGTAGCATCATGGTCATCATCACTGTGCGTCATCATCGCATCATCGCTGGCATCATATCCGTAGCATCATCTCGCTGTACATCGCCAGTCGTCATCATCGCCTGTGCATCATCATCGCTCCATGCATCATCATCTTTGATGCCGCATCATCATCACTGTGCATCATCATCACTGTGCATCGCATCGCTGTGCATCATCATCGCACAGCATCATCATCACTGTGCATCATCATCATGCATCATCGTCGCTATTATCATCATCGCATCATCACTGTCGCATCATCATCATCATCATCATCGCTGTATCATCATCATGCATCATGTCATCATCATCACTGTATCATAGTCATCATCATCACAGTGCATCATCATCACTGTGCGTCATCATCGCTGTGCATCATCATCATAATGCATCATAGTCATCATCATCTTTCTTAGCATCGCCGGTCATCATCATCATCGCTGTGCACATCGCATGTCATCATCTTGTAGCATCCTTGTCATCATCACTGTATCATATTCATCATCATCACTGTTAGCATCTGTCATCATCATCACTGTTATCGCCAGTCATCATCATCGCTGTCTTGTCATCACTGTAGCATCATCATCATCATCATCATCATCATCATCATCATCATCACTGTACTTGTCGCATCATCACCATCACTGTCGCATCATCATCATCATCACTGTGCATCATGTCATCATCATCACTGTATACCGTCATATCATCATCACTGTACTTGCTCATGTCATCATCATCACTGTACTATCATGATCTTCCATCGCTCCACTGTCGCATCATATGTTATTCCATCATCACTGTACTTTGTCATCATCATCATATAGCATCACTGTCATCATCATCTGCTGTATCGCCGGTCATCATCACTTTCTGTATATGTCATATCATCACTATGCATCATATTCATCATCATCACTGCCTCCGCAGTCATCATCCATCACTGTATGCCCTGTCATCATCATCACTGTGCATCATGTTCATCATCATCATCATCACTGTACATCGCAGTCATCACTCATCATCATCACTTCATGCCTCCTGTCATCATCATCATCATCACTGTACACTCCGCTGTCATCATCACTCACTGTGCACTCCTGTCATCATCACTCATATCACTGTACTCATCATCACTCATCTCCACTGTCATTTCATCATCACTCACTGCCTCCCTTAGTCATCATATCATCACTATGCCTCCTGTCGCCATCATCACTCCACTTCCGCATCACCATCATCATCACTCACTGTACATCCTGTCACATCATCATCACTGTGCATCATGGTCATCATCGTCATCCTGCACTGTGCCATCGCAATCACTCTGCCTGTATCGCCCGGTCATCATCATCACCACGCTGTGCGCATCATCATCACATCACTGTGCATCGCCAGTCATCATCACGCATAGCGCATCATGATCATCATCACGCGCATCATCATCATCATCACTGTAGCATCGTCATCATCACTGTAGCATCGCCGGTCATCATCGCTGATCGCCGTCATCATCACTGTGCATCGCCATCATCGCTGTATCGCGGTCATCATCTCATCTGTCATCATCACTGTGCATCGCCGTCATCATCACTGTAGCATCGCAGTCATCATCATCGCTGTAGCATCACCGTCATCATCATCGCCATAGCATCGCGGTCATCATCATCATAGCATCGCCAGTCATCATCATCACTGTATATCGTCGTCATCATCATCACTTTGTCGCATCGCCGGTCATCATCATCACTGTATCATGTCATCATCATCGCTGTGCATCATAGTCATCATCATCACTGTAGCATCATGTTGTCATCATCATAGCATCGCCGTCATCATCATCACTGTGCCATCGTCATCATCATCGCTGTAGCATCATGTCATCATCATCACTTTCATCATCATGTCATCATCATCACTTTCTTATCATGATATCATCATCACTGTCGCATCATGTCATCATCATCACCATGCTTATCCTGTCATCATCATCCGCTGTCGCATCACCGTCATCATCATCACTGTATATCATAGTCATCATCATCATCTATAGCATCCTCCGTCATCATCATCACTCTGTGCATCGCCAGTCATCATCACTCACTGTCGCATCTTGTCATCATCATCACTGTCGGCCTGTCATCATCATCACTGTATATCATGATGTCATCATCGCTGCCATCATGTCATCATCATCACTTCTCAGCATCACTGTCATCATCATCACTTTCAGCCGCATCGCCGTCATTATCACTTCATCTGCATATATTTCCATCATTCCGCACCATGCATCATTGTCATCATCATCACTGTAATCATGATCATCATCATCACCAGCCATCACCGTCATCACTCTTTTATCATCATCATCACTCTGCCCACTATGCATCCTCATCATCCTCTGCCACTGCTGCATCATAATCATCACTCTGCCCACTATACTATCCTGTCATCACTCCTCACTATGCCTCCTGTCCTCCACTATGCCTCCTCCTCCCTCCTCCTCCACTGTACCTCCTGTCCTCCTCACTCCACTATACCTTCTGTTCTCCTCCCCTATGCCTCCGTCCTCCTCCTCACTATACCTCTGTCCTCCTCCTCACTATGCCTCCTCCTCTTCCTCTTCCCACTGCCTCCTGTCCTCCTCCTCACTATGCCTCCTGTCCTCCTCTTCCCCTGCCTCCTGTCCTCCTCTTCACTATACTCTGTCCTCCTCCTCACTATGCCTCTGTCCTCTCACTGTGCATCATGTCTCCTCCTCACTCACTCACTCCCTGTCGCATCATCATCACCATCCATCATCGCTGTGCATCATCGTACATGCGCATCTATCATCACTGTGCGCTCATCATCGCTGTGTCATCATCACTGTGCATCATCATCATCTGTATCGCCATCATCATCACTGCATCATCATCGCTGTCATCATCATCACTGTGCATCACGGTCATCATCACTGTGCATCATCATCGCTATGCATCATCATCACTATGCATATATACTGTATATCATCATCACTGTACATCATGATCATCACTGTCGCATCGCGGTCATCATCATCACTATGCATCATATGTTTCCTCTTCGCTGTGCATCGCCAGTATCGTTATCACTCATCGCATCATCATCGCATCATCATCACTTTAATATCATCGCCATCATCATCACTGTCGCATCATCATCATCACTGTGCATCGCGATCATCATCATCACTGTGCGCCGCGTCATCATCATCGCTGTAGCATCATCTCATCGCTGTAGCATCGCCATCGCTGTGCGCATCATCATCTGTAGCATCATCGTCACTGTATCATGTCATCACTGTCATATTCATCATCTGTCGCTATGCATATGTCATCATCATCTCTGCTGCATCCTGTCATCATCATCTCATAGCCGCATCACTTGTCATCATCATATCGCTGTGCATCACCAGTCATCATCATCGCTCATATATCGCCAGTCATCATCATCGCACTGTATCGTCATCATCATCACTGTAGCATCATATCATCATCACTGTATCCTCAGTCATCATCATCACTGTAGCATCATAGTCATCATCATCGCTGTAGCATCATGATGTCATCATCATCACTTCTGTGCATCATGTCATCATCATCGCTGTGAATATGGTCATCATCATACTGTTATCATGTCATCATCATGATATATCATCCGTCACTGTGCATCTTGTCTATCACTGTGCCGCGCGTCATCATCCCTGTAGCATCGCCATTCATCATCACTGTAGCATCATGGTCATCATCACTGCTGTCCATCGCCGTCATATCACTGTACATCATGTCATCATCATCATCGCCTGTAGCATCACGTCATCTCGCATCGCGCAATAGCATCGCCAGTCTCATCATCGCTGTATCATCATCATCATCCTGTCGCATCGCCAGTCATCATCATCACTGTACTCCGCCGTATCATCCATCGCCAGCATCGCCGTCATCATCATCGCTGAATCGCCGGTCATCATCATCACTTATCGCATCCTCATCATCATCATCATCGCTGTCGCATCATCATCATCGCTGTGCATCATCATATCCTATGACCATATATCATCATCAGCCAGCATCGCCGTTTTATCATCATCACTGTATATCGCATCATCATCATCATCATCACTGTAGCATCATCATCACTGTGTAGCATCATAGTCATCACTTTGTCATCACCAGTCATCGCTGTGCATCGCCAGTCATCATCGCTGTAGCATCGCGATCATCATCATCACTGTCGCATCATCATCATCATCATCATCATCGCTGGCATCGCTGTTTCATCATCGCTGCGCATCGCCAGTCATCATCATCGCTGTATCATGGTCATCATCATCACTGTGCATCATGTCATCATCATCGCTATGCATCTCAGTCATCATCATCACTGTACTCGCCGTCATCATCATCGCTATGCCTCATGTCATCATCATCGCTGTAGCATCATAGTGTCATATCACTGTGCATCATGATCATCATCATCACTGTAGCACGCAGTCATCATCATCACTGTGCATCGCGGTCATCATCATCACTGCGCATATCATCATCATCATCATATATCGCGGTCATCATCATCATCGCTGTGCATCATGTGTCTCATCATCACTGTGCATCGCCAGTCATCATCATCATCACTGTGCATCATGATGATCATCATCATCACTTCAATTGCATCATGATCATCATCATCATCACTGTATCATAGTCATCATCATCATCGCCATCATGTCATTTTGTCATCTCATACGCATCGCTGTCATCATCATCATCACTGTATCATGTCATCCATCGCCATCACCAGCCATCATGTCATCATCATCATCGCTGTGCATCGCATCATCATCATCATCACTGTCGCATCATATCATCATCATCATCGCCGTATCATAATCATCATCATCATGCTGTATGCATCGCAGTCATCATCATCGCCGCTGTATCACGAGTCATCATCATCATCGCTGTGCATCGCCATCATCATCGCCTTGCCTCATCATCATGTCATCACTGCCGCTGTCGCATCATCATCATCATCATCATCACTGTCATCGCATCGCCATCATCATCGCTGTGCATCATCATCATCATCATCGCCTGTCATCATATCATCATCGCTGTATCATGATCATCATCACTGTGCATCCTCATCATCACTCCACTATCCTCCTGTCATCATCATCCTCACTGTCACCTCCTGTCCTCCTCCTCCTCCCTCCTGTTCCTCCTTCCTCCTCCTGTCCTCCTCCTCCCCATACCTCTGTCCTCCTCCTCCCTGTACCTCCTGTCCTCCTCCTCCTGCCTCCTGTCCTCCTCCTCACTATACCTCCTGTCCTCCTCCTCCTCCACCTCCTGTCCTCCTCCTCCTCCTGTCCTCCTCCTCCTCCATATGCCTCCTGTCTCCTCCTCCTCCCCTATGTCCTGTCCTCCTCCTCCTCCCACTACTTCCTCCTGTCCTCCTCCTCCTCCACTATGCCTCCTGTCCTCCTCCATCATCACCTATGCCATATACTGTCATCATCATCACTGTACATCACCAATGTCCTCGTCCTCACTATGCACTCCTCCTCCTCTGCTCCACTATGCATCCTGTCTCATCACTCACATCGCTGTCATCATCATCCCCTGCTGTATCATGGTCATCATCATCACTGTATCATGATGTCTCATCATCGCTGTCGCATCGCCAGTCATCATCATCACTGTCGCATCGCCAGTCATCATCATCACGCTAGCGCATCTCTGTCATCATCATCGCCATCCTCGCTGTATCATCATCACTGTGCATCACCAGTCATCATCATCACTGTGCATCATATTCATCATCATCGCTGTGCGCATCGCAGTATATATCACTGTGCATCGCGTGTCATATATGATCTCATCATCGCTGCATCATGATCCATCATCACTGTATCGCAGTCACATCATCATCACTGTGCGCTCATGATCATCATCATCGCTGTACATCGCGGTCATCATCATCTGCTGTCGCATCGCCAGTCATCATCACTCACTGTATCCTTGTTCATCATCATCACTGTATCGCAATCATCATCACTCCTGCATCACTGTCATCATCACTCTGCTGTACATCATGTCATCATCATCACTATGCCTCTGTCCTCCTCCTCCCTGTGCATCCTGTCTATCCTCCTCCACTGCCTCCTGTCTCCTCCTCCACTATGCATCCTGTCCCTCCTCCACTCCTGTATACTGTCTGTCCTCCTCATCACTTCTGCAGCTTCTGTCCTCCTCTTCCTACTATACATCGCAATGCTCCTCCTCCACTGTACATCTGTCATCACTCCTCCACTGTGCCTCCTGTCATCCTCCTCCTCCACTATACTCCTGTCCTCCTCCTCCCTGTGCCTCCTGTCATCCTCCACTCTGTCTCCTCCTCCACTATACCTCTGTCTCCACTCCTCCACTATGCCTCCTGTCCCTTTATCTCACTCCCATTTGCAGAGACAGGCAGTATCAGCGTCTCTATCTTGTATTTATTAGCCAGTAGGTATACCTGTGTTCATCTCTATCCCAGGTAAGTAGTATTTTGTGGTAAAACCAATCCCTTTATCAAAAGCATCATGTCTCCTCCAGTGTTCATCTTGCAAACCATATCTACTCCCTTTAAGACATGTGTGGTACACAAAACAGCTGTCATCTTCTTGTGACCTCCTCCTGCTCCTCTCCTCCTCCCTTACCTCGGCCTCCTTCTGCTGCTGCTCCTCTTCCTCCTTCCTCCTGACTCCTCCTGCTCCTCCTCCTCCTCCTCCATTACCTCGGCCTCCTCCTGCTCTGCTGCTCCTCGCACCTCGGCCTCCTCCTTCTGCTATCTCGCTGCCTCCGACCTCGCTCCTCCTGTCCTCCTCCTTCTCCTCCATGCCCTCGCTCTCCTGTCCTCCTCCTCCCGTCCTCGACCTCCTCCTGCTCCTCCTCCTCCATGCCTCGGCCTCCTCCTGCTCTCTCTCCTCCTCCTCCTCCTCCTCCTCCATACCTCGACCTCCTCCTGCTCCTCCTCCTCCATACCTCCGACCTCCTCCTGCTCCTCCTCCTTCTCCCACCTCCTCCTGCTCTCCTCCCCTCCCATACCTCGACCTCCTCCTGCTCCTCCATGCCTCGGCCTCCTCCTTGCTCCACCTCCTCCTCCCATGCCTCCACCTCCTCTTCTCCTGTCTCCCATGCCTCGGCCTCCTCCTCCTCCCATGCCTCGACCTCCTCCTTGCTCGCTCCTCTCATCTCTCATTGTCTCTGTCCTCCTCCTCCTTCATGCCTCAGGCCTCCTCCTGTCCTCCTCCCCTCCATGCCTCGGCCTCCTCCTGCTCCTCCCCTCCTCCTCCATACCTCGACCTCCTCCTGCTGTCTCTCCTCATGTCTGTCTCTCCTGCCTCCTTGCTCTTCTCCTGCCTCGACCTCGTCATCATCCTCCTCATATCTCGCCTCCTGCTGCCTCCTCCCATACCTCGGCCTCCTCCGGTTGCTGCCTCCTCCTCCATCATTGCTCATCATGTCATCCTCCTTCATTGCCTCGACCTCCTCATATCATCTCTCCATGCCTCGCCCATATCTTCATCCGTACCTCCGTATCTCATATTGCTCCTCCTCCTACCTCGTATCATCTTGTCATCATCCTCCTCCATATCGATTCATCATGCAGCATCATCCTCCTTACTACGCCGACCTCCTCGCTTCTCCTCCTCCATACCTCGACCTCCTCCTGTCTCCTCCTCCATACCTCGGCCTCCTCCCTGCCATCATGCACTCTATCCTCTTCATCCTCATCACCTTTCGTCCTCCTCCTCTCCATCATCCTCAACCTCCTCCTGATCATGCTTGTACGCTCACCAGTATTCCTTTCTTTATTATTTGGTTTTTATGCTTGCTTAGTATTTCCTTTATTTTGTATAAAAAATTTGTATATATAAATCGTTATACGTCTCACTGTTTAAAATTAGTAACCTTGTTTATATGTATAACATTAAGTCCATCCTGTCTCATTGTGTCTTCTCATCAGCTTGGTTACGTCATCATTCCCCTCAACTTTCATCCCTACGCTCTCTCTTGTCTTCCTCTAGTCCTATCAAGCTTCTACTCGCTTGGCAACCACTTCTGCCTTTCATCTTAGTATTGAACTTCACATGGCTTTTACCTTATCACATGCATTGATCATGTCACCTCACCTTGTAGTAAGGGTAGTAGTCTGAATATATTATCAAATTATTAACTTTGCTATTATATTCTGTGTTGATACAAAGGCTTCATTCCTCCTCCTCCTGTACCTTGGCTCACCTCCCACTTCCTCACTTACCTCCTCCTCCTCCCTTCCTCGCTTCCACCTCTCTCCCTTCCCTCGCCTCCTCCTCCTCCCTTACCATCCCCTCCCTCCTTCCCTCCTTCCCCTCCTCCCTCCCGCACCTCGGCCTCCCCTCTCTCCTCTCCTCCTCCCATCTCGCCTCCTCCTCCTCCTCCTCCTCCTCCCCTCCCTCCTCCTGTCCCATCTCAGCCTCCTCCTCCTCCTCCTCCTCCTCCCTTCCTCAACGCTCCTCCTCCTTACCTCGGCCTCCCTCCTCCTCCATACCTTAACCACCTTCCTCCTCCCATACCTCGGCCTCCCTCCTCCTCCCCTCCTCCTCCACGCTCCGACCTCCTCCTCTCTCGGCCTCCTCTCCTCCTCCTCCTGCTGCTCCATTCAGCCTCCTCCTCCTCCTCCTCCATGCCTTGCACCTCCTCCTCCTCCTCTCCTCCATGCCTCGGCCTCCTCCTCCTCCTCCATTACCTTGACATGTTACCTCCTCCTTCGTACCTTGGCCTCCTCCTCCTCCTCCTCCTTCCTTCCTTGGCCTCCTCCTCCTCCTCCTCCCCTCGGCCTCCTCCTCTCCTCCCATACCTCGGCCTCCTCCTCCATACCTTGACATCCTCTCCTCCTCCCTCCATACCTCGGCCTCCTCCTCCATACCTTGTCATCCTCCTCCCTCTCCTCCATGCCTCGGCCTCCTCCTCCCTTACCTTGACATCCTCCTCCTCCTCCTCCTCCGCACCTCGGCCTCCTCCTCCTCCTCCTCCTTACCTTCCCTTAGTGCCACCTCCTCCTTCCTTGCCTCGTACTCTCCTCCTCCTCCTCCTTCATGCCTTGACCTCCTCCTCCTCCCATGCCTCTCCCGTCCTCCTCCTCCTCCCTCCTCCTCCTCCCATGCCTCCCTCCTCACTCTCCCTCCTCCTCCTCCTTGCTCTTACCATTGACCACCTCCTCCTTCCTTCACCTCGGCCTCCTCCTCCTCCTCCTCCATACCCTTCCAGCCTCCTCCCTCCATACCTCGACCTCCTCCTCCTCCCCCCCCTTCCCCTTGACCATCCAGCCACCTCCTCCCTTCACCTTGACCTCCTCCTCCTCCTCCTCCTCCATACCTTGACCTCCTCCTCCTCCTCTTTCCTTACCTCTGACCTCCTCCTCCTTCCTTCTCCAGTGACCCACCTCCTCCTTCTTTCCCCTCGCCTCCTCCTCCATACCTCCTTGCCTCCTCCTCCCATACCTCGGCCTCCTCCTCTTCCTTTACCTCGACCTCCTCCTCCCATACCTCGGCCTCCTCCCTTCCCTTGGCCTCCTCCTCCCATGCCTGCCTCCTCCTCCCGCCCCACCTTCCCATTACCTCCTCCTCCCTCATGCCTCCCTCCTCCTTCATACCTTGGCCTCTCCTCCTTCATACCTTGACCTCCTCCTCCTCCTTGACCTCCTCCTCCTTCATGCCTTGGGCCTCCTCCTCCTCCTCCTCCTTCCTTCTGTCCTCCTCCTTCCTTACCTCGGCCTCCTCCTTTACCTCGACCTCCTCCTCCATGCCTCGGCTTCCTCCTCCTTCATGTGTCCTCCTCCTCCTCCCATACCTCTGACCTCCCCTCCTTACCTCGGCCTCCTCCTCCTTACCTCTGACCTCCTCCTCCTTCCTTACCTTCCTCGGCCTCCTCCTCCTCCCTAACCTCAACCTCCTCCTCCCTTCCTTACCTCCGACCTCCTCATACCTCGACCTCTCCTCCCTTCCTCAACCTCCTCCTTCATACCTTGGCCTCCTCCTCCCTTCATACCTTGACCTCCTCCTCCTTCATACCTTGACCTCCTCCTCCCATACCTCGACCTCCTCCTTCCTTCCTCCTCCTCCTCCCATACCTTGACCTCCTCTTCCCTCCCTACCTTCGGCCTCCTCCTCCTCATACCTTGAGCCTCTCCTCCTCCATGCCTTCCCTCCTCTCCTTCCTTCCTCATGTCCTCCTCCTCCTCCTTCATACCTTGACCTCCTCCTCCTTCCTTGCCTCGACCTCCTCCATACCTTGACCTCCTCCTCCTCCTCCTCCTTCCTCATACCTTGACCTCTCCTCTCCTTCATCCTTGACCTCTCCTTCATACCTTGACCTCCTCCTCCTTCATACCTTGACCTCCTCCTCTCCTTCATACCTTGACCTCCTCCTCCCTTCCTTACCTTGACCTCATCCTCCTCCTCCTCCATACCTCGACCTCTCCCACACCTCCGACCTCCTCCTCCATACCTTGACCAGTGACCACCTCCTCCTTCATACCTTGACCTCCTCCTCCATACTGGACTCCTCCTCCCTTCATACATGTCCTCTCCTCCATGTCCTCCTCCTCCATGCCTCCTCTCATGCACCTCGACCTCCTCCTCCATCCACCTTGACCAGTGATACCTCCTCCTTCATACCTTGACCTCCTCTCCTCCATACCTCGACCTCCTCCCACCCTTCACCTTGACCTCCTCCTCCCTCCACCTTGACCCTCCTCCTCCTCCCATCTGGCCTCCTCCTCCCATACCTTGACCGTGCCTCCTCTCCTCCTTGCCACCTTGACCTCCTCCTCCTTCCTTACCTTGACCTCCTCCTCCTTCCTTACCTTGACCTCCTCCTCCTTCCTTACCTTGACCTCCTCCTCCTTCATGCCTTGACCTCCTCCTCCTCCTCCATACCTCAGCCTCCTCCTCCATACCTCGGCCTCCTCCTCCATACCTTGACCTCCTCCTCCTCCTCCATACTCGACCTCCTCCCATACCTCATCCTCCTCCATACCTCGACCTCCTCCTCCATACCTCGACCTCCTCCCTCCATACCTCAGTCCTCCTCCTCATACCTTGACCTCCTCCTCCTCCATGCCTCGACCTCCTCCTCCCATACCTCGACCTCCTCCCTCCACCTCGGCCTCCTCCCATACCTTGACCTCCTCCTCCTTCCTTCGACCATGACCACCTCCTCCTTCCTTACCTCCCTCTCCTCCTCCCTTCACCTCAGCCTCCTCCTCCTCCCTTACCTCCGGCCTCCTCCTCCATACCTTGACCTCCTCCTCCTTACCTTGACCAGCCACCTCCTCCTTCCCTCAGACCTCCTCCTCCTTCTCGACCTCCTCCTCCCTTACCTTGCCAGCCCACCCTCCTCCTCCTTACCTCGACCTCCTCCTCCTCCTCCTCCTCCTCCATACCTTGACCTGACCTCCTCCTCCTTCCATTGACCTCCTCCTCCTCCTCCTCACTTTCCTCCCGACCTCCTCCTCCATACCTTGACCTCCTCCTCCTTCATACCTCGACCTCCTCCTCCTCATACCTCGACCTCTCCTCCTCCATACCTCGGCCTCCTCCTCCTCCATACCTCGACTTCCCTCCATACCTTGACCCTCCTCCTCCATACCTTGACCTCCTCCTCCTCCTCCATACCTTGATCCTCCTCCTTCATACCTTGACCTCCTCCTCCTTCATACCTTGACCTCCTACTCCTCCTCCTCCTCCTCCTTTATACACTCCCATTCCCTCCTCCTCCTCCTTCATACCTTGGCCTCCTCCTCCTCCTCCTTCATACCTCGACTTCCCCCTTACCTCGACCTCCTCCTCCCACTTACCTCGACCTCCTCCTCCTTCACTTACCTTAACGTCCTCCTCCTCCTTCATACCTGACCTCCTCCATACCTCGACCTCCTCTCCATACCTCGGCCTCCTCCTCCTTCATACCTTCGGCCTCCTCCCTTACCTCGACCTCCTCCTCCCATACCTCGACCTCCTCCTCCTTCCTTGCCCTCCTGCCTCCCTCCCTTACCCCTCAGCCTCCTCCTCCCTTCACCTCGACCTCCTCCTCCATGCCTTGACCTCCTCCTCCTGTCCATACCTCCTCCTCCATGCCTCGACCTCCTCCCTCCTGCCTCGCCTCCTCCTACATCCTTGACCCTCCTCCTCCTCCCTGCCTTCATCCTCCTCCTCCATACCTTGACCTCCTCCTCCTCCATACCTTGACCTCCTCCTCCTTCATACCTTGACCTCCTCCTCCTTCATACCTTGGCCTCCTCCTCCTTCATACCTTGACCTCCTCCTCCTCCTCCTCCTCATACCTTGACCTCCTCCTCCTCCTTCATACCTTGACCTCCTCCTCCTTCATACCTTGACCTCCTCCTCCTCCTCCTTCCCTTGCCTTCGGCCTCCTCCTCCTCCTCCTCCATACCTCGACCTCCTCCATACCTCGACCTCCTCCTCCATACCTGGCGTGACCACCTCCTCCTTCATCGCCTCCTCCTCCCTTGACTCCTCCTCCTCCATACCTTGACCTCCTCCTCTTCATGCTGCCTCCTCCTCCTCCATGCCTTGTCCTCCTCCTCCTCCTCCTTATCCTCCATACCTCGTTACCTCCTCCATGCACCATACCTCTCCTCCATACCTGTCCTCCTCCATGCCTTGGACCTCCTCCTCCATACCTTGACCTCCTCCTCCCCCCTTCCCGGCTCCTCCTCCTCTCCATACCTTGACCAGTGACCTCCTCCTCCTTCATACCTTGACCTCCTCCTCCTCCTCCATCCTCCTCCTCCCTCCTCCTCCTCCTCATACCTTGGCCTCCTCCTCCCTCCTCCTCCATACCTCGGCCTCTCCTCCCTCCTCCCGGCCTCCTCCTCCATACCTCGACCTCCTCCTCCTCCTCCTCCATACCTTGACGTCCACCTCCTCCTTCCTTACCTCCCCTCCTCCCTCCTCCTTCATACCTTGACCTCCTCCTCCTCCTCCTTCCTACCTTAGCCTCCTCCTCCCTCCCCTCCCTCCCCTCCTTTTCATACCTCTGACCTCCTCCTCCATACCTTGACCAGCCACCTCCTCCCCTTCATACCTCGACCTCCTCCTCCTTACCTCGACCTCCTCCTCCTCCATACCTCGACCTCCTCCTCTTCCCATACCTCGACCTCCCCTCCTCTCCATGCCTCGACCTCCTCCTTTTGACCACCTCCTCCTCCTCCTCCATACCTTGACCACCTCCTCCTCCTCCTCCATGCCTTCAGCCACCCTCCTCCTCCTTCATACCTTGACCTCCTCCTCCTTCATACCTTGACCTCCTCCTCCTCCATACCTTGACCTCCTCCTCCTTCCCTTGCTTCGCCTCCTCCATACCTCGACCTCCTCCTCCCTTACCTTGACCTCCTCCTCCTTCCTTCCTCCTCCCTTACCTCTACCTCCTCCTCCCATACCTTGACCGTGACACCTCCTCCTTCCTTACCTTGACCTCCTCCTCCTCCCACTTCCCTCGCCTCTCTCCATACCTTGACCTCCTCCTCCTCCTCCTCCTCCTCCTCCATACCTCGGCCTCCTCCATACCTCGACCTCCTCCTTACCTCGACCTCCTCCTCCATACCTTGACAGTGACCCTCCTCCTTCATACCTTGACCTCCTCCTCCTCCATACCTCTGACCTCCCCTCCATACCTCGACCTCCCCTCCTTCATGCCTTGACCTCCTCCTCCTCCATGCCTCTCTCTCCTCCATACCTCGACCTCCTCCTTCCTCGACCTCCTCCATCCTCCCGACCTCCTCCCCTCCATACCTTGGCCTTCACCTCTTCCTTCCCTCAACCTCCTCCTCCTCCTCCATTCCTTGACCAGTGACCACCTCCTCCTTCACCTCGACCTCTCCTCCCTTACCTCGGCCTCCTCCTCCTACCTTGACATGACCACCTCCTTCATACCTCGACCTCCTCCTCCTCCCGCCTCCACTCCTCCTCCCATACCTTGACCTCCCTCCTCCTCCCTTACCTTGACCTCCTCCTCCTCCCATTACCTTGACCTCCTCCTCCTTCATACCTTGAGCCTCCTCCTCCTTCCTTGACCTCCTCCTCCTTCATCCTTGACCTCCTCCTCCTCCTCCTTCATACCTTGACCTCCCCTCCTTCTTCCTCCTCCATGCCTCGACCTCCTCCTCCCATGCCTCGACCTCTCCTTCACCTCCTCCTCCTCCTCCATGCCTCTCCTCCATCCTCGCCCCTCCTCTCCCTCCTCCTCCATACCTCGACCTCCTCCTCCCATACCTCGGCCTCCTCCTCCATACCTCGACCAGTGACCACCTCCTCCTTCATACCTTGACCTCCTCCTCCTCCATACCTCGACCTCCTCCTCCATACCTTGACCTCCTCCCCTTCCTTACCTTGACCTCCTCCTCCTCCACTACCTCGGCCTCCTCCTCCATACCTCCAGCCTCCTCCATTACCTCCCTCCTCCATGCCTCGACCTCCTCCTCCCTTACCTTAGTCACCTCCTCCTTCATTACCTCGACCTCCTCCTCCTCCATACCTCGGCCTCCTCCTCCTCCCTTCCACCTCGACCTCCTCCTCCCTTACCTTGACCTCCTCTCCTCCATACCGACCTCCTCCCTCCATACCTTGACAGTGACCACCTCCTCCTCCATACCTCGACCTCCTCCTCCCATGCCTCAGCCCCTCCTCCTCCATACTTGACTCCTCCTCCTCCTCATACCTCGACCTCCTCCTCCCTCCCATGCCTCGACCTCCTCCTCCATACCTTGACCTCCTCCTCCTCCATACCTCTGACCTCCTCCCATGCCTCGACCTCCTCCTCCATACCTTGACCACCTCCTCCTCCTCCATACCTCGACCTCCTCCTCCTCCTCCCCTCGACCTCCTCCTCCATACCTTCAGCCTCCTCCTCCTCCATACCTCGACCTCCTCCTCCTTCCTTGACCAGTGACCACCTCCTCCCTTCATACCTCAGCCTCCTCCTCCTCCCTTACCTCGACCTCCTCCTCCATACCTCGACCTCCTCCTCCATACCTTGACCTCCTCCTCCCCTCCATACCTTGACTCCTTCTCCTCCCTTCCTGACCTCCTCCTCCTCCTCCATCTCGACCTCCTCCTCCATACCTCGACCTCCTCCTCCTTACTCGACCTCCTCCTCCCATACCTTGACCAGTATCCTCCTCCTTCATATTGACCTCCTCCTCCTCCATACCTCGGCCTCCTCCATACCTCGACTCCTCCTCCATACCTTGACCTCCTCCCATTCTCCTCCTCCTCCTCCTCCATACCTCGCCTCCTCCTCCATACCTCTGACCACCTCCTCCTTCTCCACCTCGACCTCCTCCTCCTCCTCCATACCTCGACCTCCTCCTCCATACCTTGACCTCATCCTCCTCCATACCTTGACCTCCTTCTCCTCCATCCACCTCTGACATCTCCTCCTCCTTACCTCGACCTCCTCCTCCATACCTTGACCTCACATCCTCCTCCATACCTCGACCTCCTCCTCCCATACCTCGCCTCCTCCTCCATACCCTGACCATTACCTCTCCTTCATACCTTGACCTCCCTCCTCCTCCATACCTCGACCTCCTCCATACCTCGACCTCCTCCTCATGCCTCGACCTCCTCCTCCCTTCTTGACCTCCTCCTCCATACCTTGACCAGTGACAACCTCCTCCTTCATACCTTGGCCTCCTCCTCCCCATACCTCGACCTCCTCCACTCCTCCACCTCCTCCTCCATACCTTGACCTCCTCCTCCATACCTTGACCCGTACCCACCTCCTCCTCCATACCTTGACCTCCTCCTCCTCCATACCTCGACCTCCCTCCATACCTCGACCTCCTCCTCCATACCTCGACCTCCCTCCTCCATACCTTGGCCTCCTCCATACCTCGACCTCTCCTCCCATACCTTGACCAGTGACCCTCCTCCCATACCTGACCTCCTTCTCCCCATACCTCGGCCTCCTCCATTCCTCTGACCTCCTCCTCCATACCTTGACCAGTGACCACCTCCTCCTTCATACCTCGACCTCCTCCTCCATACCTCGACTCTCCTCCATACCTTGACCTCCTCCTCCATACCTTGACCTCCTCCTCCTCCATACCTCGACCTCCTCCCATACCTCGACCTCCTCCTCCATACCTCGACCTCCCCTCCATACCTCGACCTCCTCCTCCATACCTTGACCAGTGACCACCTCTCCTCCATACCTTGACCTCATCTCCTCCATACCTTGACCTCCTTCTCCTTCATACCTTGACCTCCCTTCTCCTTCATACCTCGACCTCCTCCTCCCTTACCCTCGCCTCCTCCTCCATACCTTGACCAGTGATACCTCCTCCTTCATACCCTGTCCTCCTCCTCATACCTTGTTATCCTCCCTCCATTACCTTGATCATCCTTCTCCTCCATACCTTGACCTCCTCCTCTCCTCCATACCTTGAGCCACCTCCTTTCTCCTCCATACCTTGACCTCCTCCTTCTCCTCCATACCTTGACCTCATCCTCCTCCATACCTTGACCTCACCTCCTTCTCCATACCTTGGCCTCCTCCTTCTCCCTTGCCTCGACCTCCTCCTCTCCATACCTTGTTTCATCCTCCTCCTTACTGCCTCCTCCTTCTCTCCCTTGGCCTCCTCCTTCTCCCTCCATACCTTGACCTCCCTCATCCTCCTCCATACCTTGACCTCCCTCCTTCCTCCTCCATACCTTGACCTCCTTCTCCTCCTTCATACCTCTCTTTCCCATCCTTGACCTCATCCTTCTCCATACCTGACCTCATCCTTCTCCTCCATACCTTGACCTCATCCTTCTCCTCCATACCTTGACCTCCTCCTTCTCCTCCATACCTTGACCTCCTCCTTCTCCTCCATACCTTGACCTCCATCCTTCTCCTCCATACCTTGACCTCCTCCTTCTCCTCCCACCTTGACCTCCTCCTTCTCCTCCCACCTTGACCTCCCCTCTCCTCCATACCTTGACCTCCTCCTCCTACTCCATACCTTGACCTCCATGACCCCGGGGAAGACGATGGTCAGGTCAGGCTTGCCGGAGTTTCTGAGGGAGAATCCGGTCTCTGGTGGTAGCCAAACGCCACCACTCGCCTCTCAACCGGCTGGGAGTTCCTTCCATTCTTCGTCAAGCAACACCTGTAAATACGAGAATAGTTTTGAGTTCCACTGACATTCTACTACATGATGCTCTTGGTGGTTCCTAATTAACAAAACAAGACACTGGTGCCGTGAGAATGCCGGTCTTGGATATTTCATTTATTAAATTTTGTTGCTTAAATATCCCAATAGTTACTGTATTACAGTAGGTGTGGAAACTGTAAAAAATAAACAGATTGACTGTTGCCTTTTCGCCTTCAGCCCTTCGGGGAATTGACTAAATCAAACTGTAACTAACTGACTTTAGTGGAAACCACCGAGTCCTGATGTACCTGAGTATATGTACAGCATATTACTCAGTGAATTGTTCCTGCCAAAATTGAACAGTTCAGTCACGGTTTGTTTTCATTCTCTGGAGCGAGTGTGGGGACAGTGGAGTTAGGTGTGGAGGCAGTGGCCCGGGTTAGGTTAGGTGTGGAGGCAGTGGCCCGGGTTAGGTTAGGTGTGGAGGCAGTCGGTTGTGGTGTGTGGGCGGCAGGTTAGGTGGGTGTGTGGAGGCAGTGTGGGTTAGGTTAGGTGTGGAGGCAGTGGCCAGGTTGGGTGGGTGTGGAGGCGTGTGAGTTGGTGAGGTGTGGAGGCAGTGTGGGTTGGGTGGGTGTGGGCAGTGGCCGGTGGGTTGGTGAGGCACCAGGTTAGGTTAGGTGTGAGCAGTGGGGTTAGGTTAGGTGTGGAGGCAGTGGCCAGGTTAGGTGGGTGTGGAGGCAGTGGCCAGGTTAGGTGAGGTGTGGAGGCAGTGTGGGTTAGGTGGGGTGTGGAGGCAGTGGCCCAGGTTAGGTGAGTGTGGAGGCAATGTGGGTTAGGTGAGGTGTGGAGGCAGTGGCCAGGTTGGGTGGTGTGGAGGCAGTGGCCCGGTTGGGGAGGTGGAGGCAGTGGCCAGGTTGGGCAGGTGGGCAGTGCCGGTTAGGAGGTGTGGGCAGTGGCCAGGTTGGTGAGGTGTGGAGGCAGTGGCCAGGTTGGTGAGGTGTGGAGGCAGTGGCTGGTTGGTGAGGTGTGAGCAGTGGCCCAGGTTGGTGGTGTGAGCAGTGGCGGTTGGGTGGTGTGGAGGCAGTGGGTTGGGTGAGGTGTGGAGGCAGTGGCGGTTAGGTGGTGTGAGCAGTGGCCCAGGTTAGTGGGTGTGAGCAGTGTGAGTTGGCATCAGAAAGTAGTCTGCAATAGGCCGGTTGGTCTGTGCATGGCAGCTCCTCGAGAGTTACTACCACTCTATCATCCATGAATCTATCTAACCTCCTTTTGAAACTTTCCAGAGTTCCCACACTTATACAAAGCTGCTAAGCTTGTTCACTCGTCCACCATCCTATTTGTGATCCAGTTTCTTCCTATCTCCTCCTAAACCTAAACTTATCAACTTGAATCCGTTGCTCAGGTCCTATCCTGCTCGGATATTATAAGAACTTTATCTATATCCCTTTATTGATTCCTTTCACCCTTAAATACTTCTATCATATCTCCCCACCTCTTCGTCTTTCTAGGAATGCAAGTTAAGTTTCTTTAACCTATCCTGATATGGAAAGTTTCTAAGTCCCGGTATCATTTTTGTCATTCTTGGCTGCACCGACTCTAGTGAATTTATATCCATTCTATAATAAGGGCACCAGAACTGAACCGCATAATCGAGGTGCGGCCTGACTAACGCAAGATATAGTTAGGTGTGGAGGCAGTGGCCCGGGTTAACATTAGAACAAACAGTGAAGATGCAGAATAAATACAAATATTAACGTTGTATAGTTTAACTTGAATATTACTTAATCATTACTAAATTATTGGGGATCGATGAGGCCCGCCAAAAGTGAATCAATATTGTGGGATTTTCACTTAAGCTCAACTGACGGCCGGCAATAAGTTATTTCGATCGCAATCAGAATAATACATGCTAAATGCACTCTCATTCTAGCTTAAGCTCATCATGACAATTACCGAACGTAAATATTATCAGACTACACCTAAAGAACCCTGCAGTCAGCTAAATGGGTCTTATTATTGACCTACAAATAAATATAAATTATCACCAACTGATCAAGACCAATCCACAGTGACTTGAGCTTACATGTAGTGAATATTTTATCAGGTATTATAAAAATATAAATAACAGCATAACACACCAACAACGCTGTGACTCTATATCATTGTATAAAACATTATGTTCTAAGAAATTATTATGTTATTTTTGTTACAGCATTTTTGATAAACAAATTGATATTTTTTGAAACAACAATTGAATTATGAAACATTGAAATATTTTTCTATTTGTCAGATAGTGTGAAGATGTCAAAATTGAAGACAAGAAGTCAGTTGTCAACCCACTTGAGCCTGCTAGCTGGTAAAGGGAAGGAGCTTCCTGTATCAGAACTTCCAACAGTGAGAGACATGCTAAGATTAGGGTTACTCCTTCGAGAAAAAAATGCAAAGGACAGAAGGAACTATACAGATAAAGAACTCATAAATGACATGATAGTCCCTCTTCTGCATCAATGGACAAAAGCTAATGCACTATTCAAACCACCAGTGATTAATCAGTGTCGAACTATTGAGCTAAAACTAACGAAATTATGGCACAAAGCAGTTGAAACATCACTTGGTAAAGGAAACTTGGCCAGGAAAAATGAATTTCTGCACACACTTGATACTCTGTTTGACATTTTGACCTGCAAGTGCTCTATACAATTATGTTCTGAATCCAACTGTTCTCACTCAGGTAAGAGAGAAAATAATTCCCACATTGATTGTGGTTGTCCTCGTGAAAAGAAGATCCCTGTTTTAGAGCTTGAATTTATAAAGGCACAGAGGACAAAGGCAGAAGGCCAAGGAAGTATGCAAATGGGTTCAATAGATTATTCAGAAACAAAGAAGCAGATTGCTAATGCCAAGAAGAGAGAACAAATCCGAGAGGGAACAAAAGAAGAAAATGAAGAGTGAAGAAGCCATCCAAAGAGAGGAAGAGCTGTGTCAAGATGTTTATCACTTCTTTGATAGTTCTTCTGATGAACAGGAAGCAACATCAGATGATAGTTCCAAAGAGCCATCTGAACCTTTACCAAAGAAAATGAAATACAACACAAGAAATATTTCAAACATTGCTTTAGCTAGTATTCGCCACCATGCTGGACTTCGTGAGGCTGCAGAAATTGCAACTGCCGCTTGGATAGATGCAGGCCTCATCAGCCGAGAGGATGTATCTTTGGTGATAGATCATAATCAAATTAGAAGAGCACAAGAAAAAATAATGAAGGAAATATCTGATCAGCATGAAAAAGATTTAAGCGAGGGAGGGCTCTCCTGTCTTTTGTTTGATGGAAGAATAGATGACACAAAAGTTTTGCTAGAAGTAGAGGGAGTGAACAGAAAGTTTCCAGGTCTCATCAAAGAAGAACACTACTCTGTCTGTTCTGAGCCTGGTGGTCGGTTTTTGTTTCACTTTGCTCCCGAAACTGAAGTAGAAGGGAAGAAACATGCAGAGGTCATTGCTGATCATATTTTATGTTGGGTTCAGGAGAGAGGACTTGGCAGTTCACTGCAGGCTGTTGGTGGAGATTCAACTGCAGTGAACACCGGATGGCAGGGGGGTGTAATGACGCATTTAGAGAAAAAACTAGGAAGAAGACTTGTTTGGATTGTATGTGATTTACATACAGGCGAGCTACCTCTTCGTCATCTCATCCAGGAACTTGATGGTCCTACAAAGAGCAACAACAAGTGGTCAGGTCCCCTTGGCATCATGCTGGATGAAGCAACACAACTAGAAATAAATACAACCTTTCCAAAGGTCGAAGTTGGCCCTCCCCTTCCGGCGTTGTCTGAAGGAGTCATCAAAGATCTCAGCACAGATCAATCCTATGCTTATCGTATTGCCCAAGCAATAAGATCAGGAGAAGTGCCTCAGTCATTGGCTCTCTTGGAGATTGGACCTGTCAGTCACAGCCGTTGGTTAACTACAGCTCTTCGTTTCTGCAGGATTTGGATTTCCAAACACGAATTGAAGGGCAAAGTGCTGAAGAATTTGAGGTTAATTGTTGAATTTATTATTGGAGTTTATCTTCCCCAGTGGTTTAGTGTGAAACTTAATCCTATGTGGGTGGATGGGCCCAATCACCTTTTGTTTCAATTGCAGCTAGTAAGAACACAGAGGAAGGTAGTGAGGGACATCGTGTTACCTGTGGCAAGAAGGTCCGCTTGGTATGCTCGATCAGAAGCAGTTTTGCAAGCAATGCTTTGCAGTTAATGTACCAATCTCCGAACCGAGGCTGTAGAAGTCATTCTAAAGATTAGAGGAACGCTAATAGATGACGACCAGTTGGGAGACTGTTCGTTTCATTCAAGAAAAGTTCCCCCAATAAACGTCAATGCCACCAAATTGTCAGAATTGGTTGACTTGAGTTTGGAAGTCTTAGAGCCACCATTGACAACAAGTCTAACTAGCCAAGAATTGAGAAACCTTAAAGAGACTCCAATGCAGGTGCCGAAGTGGCCTTCCCACACTCAAAGTGTGGAGAGATGTGTGAAAATGGTCACAGAAGCAGCGGGCCATGTTTACAGCCACGAGAGGCGAGAAGGTTACATCAAAGCACAAATAGCAAGCAGACTACTGATGACAAGAAACCAAAGCAAAGAGAGTATGAAGGCATTGGTTACTTTCAAATAGACTACGGATAATAAAATATAATAATTTGAAACTTGAAACAGTAACATGTGTGCAAACGCTGGTTATGTTATAAATTCACAAATATGTACATTTAAAAATCCATTTGATGTAGGTAGGACATATTATAAAAAAAAATTTATGCCAGAATATTGTTTTGCATGCTTAAAGACTACAATAAATTGCTACCAAATTACTCGATTTTCAATTTAGCCAGTTCACCCCCTAAATTGACACACCCTAATAGTTAGGTGTGGAGGCAATGGCCCGGGTTAACATTAGAACAAACAGTGAAGATGCAGAATAAATACAAATATTAACGTTGTATAGTTTACCTTGAATATTACTTAATCATTACTAAATTATTGGGGATCGATGAGGCCCGCCAAAAGTAGATCAATATTGTAGGATTTTCACTTAAGCTCAACTTCTGGACTTGGCCGGCAATAAGTTATTTCGATCGCAATCAGAATAATACATGCTAAATGCACTCTCATTCTCGCTTAAGCTCATCATGACAATTACCGAACGTAAATATTATCAGACTACACCTAAAGAACCCTGCAGTCAGCTAAATGAGTCTTATTATTGACCTACAAATAAATATAAATTATCCCACCAACTGATCAAGACCAATCCACAGTGACTTGAGCTTACATGTAGTGAATATTTTATCAGGTATTATAAAAAATATACTGTAAATAACAGCATAACACACCAACAACGCTGTGACTCACACCTTGCCACTCATCAGAAAATACTATTAACTTGGAGTTCTTCAGAAAACACAATTTGTTGCAATTCTAGTTTCGGTCATCCGGGGAAACTATTGGAATCAGTAGTTCAGAAAATTCTAAGACAATTCTATTCTATGACGTTACTCTCGCAAATCGCACCTCACCTAAACTCCTAACCAAGGGGTGGACCCCCGCATATATAATTAATTTGCGAGAGGAACGCCAAAGAAGAAAATTGTCTTAGAATTATCTAAACAACGGATTCCAATTGTTAAATTCCAATAGTTTCCCCGGATGACCGAAACTGACATCAACCATCAATACGGTAATACGAACAGTGTGGTTTGGCCGTAGCAGTTACCCGATGGAATTTATTCATAGATTAAAGCTTTCTTGCCTCGAGAACCATACAAGCCATGCTGGAGAAATGAATTTTGACTCCTATAACTTTTCTTTTTTTTTTCTTTATGTTTAACCATCTCTGAAGGAGGCGCTTCCGTCCGCCATGTTTACTTTCCTGTTGCTACTATCTCTTTAATTCATCGTTCATAAAATAAAAACTAACGCATCAAACCTAACCTAACCAAAGCTAAAACACTACATTTATTTCCTCTTTTATACTTATAAATTAGAATAAATTTCCTTTATGCGAAAAAATCCTACGTTCTAAACATAATGGCAAGGTCGTCGTCCCCCTGTCCATTTCGCTCGTCAAGACTGATCTCTTACAAAATACATTCTTCTTTATTCCTTCCGTATTTGTCTCTATAAAAAAATATTACCTTCTGCTGTGTGTTTTGTGACCTTATAATTACTTCCTTCTAAATGTTATGATAAATATCTTAAATATAGTTACACTTCACTGCTCCAAGTGTGAACATATGAGAGAGGGAAATATCCACGTGTGGTTATTACCCCTAAACTACAGTTATGCCCAAGACTAACCTCACCTCCACGTCACTTCTTCTGGGATGATGACAGTGAAGAGTCGATACAGTCCCTTGATCTTCTGTCTCCCAGGTGCTTCTTAACAAGGTGAAAGGTGAGGAGTTACCGGGTGACTGACTTGATAAATTGAGACCAGGGTTACTGTTTATCCGTACCTTGGTTTTCCGTACGTGCTGATTGGTTACCTTCTTGCACTGTGATTGGTTACCGTTTGACGTCACAAAATCATTTTCTTTTTGACAACACAGAAAATGTGATATCATACAAAGTAAACTAATGAAAAAAATACCATTTACTTTAGTATTTGTTTCTCTTATAGCTTAAGCTAGAAATGATTAATGTTTATTTCTTAAGTGAGAAACTGTCATATATATATATATATATATATATATATATATATATATATATATATATATATATATATATATATATATATATATATATATATATATATATATATATATATATATATATATATATATATATGCTGATAACCACAAGGTAAGAAGAAAACACGAAGTTCCCAAGCGCTTTCGTGTAATTCACATCTTCAGGGGTGAGTACAGACTAGAGAGAGTAATACAAATCAAGGTGTATATATACAGAGGAGGGTGAGACCAGGTCCACAATGGTCAGGTATTAGGTAATGACCCTACTAATCTTTAAATAGCACACAACGGTTGGTGGTCAGGTCAGATGGTCAAGTGACCCGGCCTTCTCACCTGATCACAAATCTTCTTAATTACAAAATTGTCCAGCTTGTACATGCCGTTACTCAAATTCATGTTGAATGCTTCGGTATGTTTAATAAGACTAGATTCTATGATGTTCCTACTGTCAATTGACTTACATGGTAATATTGAGGAGGCATTATCCCAGTCAATGCAATGCTTGTTATCCCTCAAATGAACAAACAGAGCATTGGATTCCTGGCCTGTCCTAACACTGTATTTGTGTTGTTTAATTCTAGTTGCAAGATCTTTACCTGTCTGGCCTAAGTAAAACATATTACATTCCTTGCAAGGAACTTTATAAATGCAACCAATTGTGTTGTTGGGGGAGTTCTTGATTAACATTTGTTTAACAGTGCATGAGTTTTTAAATGCCACATTGACGTTCCAGGTTTTTAGCTGTGCAGGAATGTGTGAGAAATTTTTGTGAAATGGTAATATTAAGATATTCTTATGGTCATGGGTGGGCTTGGGATCAGTTCTATAAAAAGTTTTCTTAGTAATGTTTAAGCATTTGTCTATGAAAGATCTAGGGTATTTAAGGTTTGAGCCAATATTATATATATATTTGTATTCCTCATCGATGAATTCCGGACTGCAAATTCTCAAGGCACGTAAAAACATTGTTGAAAATACTGACTGTTTGACTTTATTATGGTGGGCAGAATAATAATGAATGTATGAACACACATTAGTTGGTTTTCTATAAATACTGAACTTAAAAGTGTTACCTATTCTGTGTATCAGACAGTCTAGGAATGGCAATTTACAGTCTTGCTCTAATTCCACAATGAATTTGATCGAGGGGGCTAAGTTGTTAAGTTGTGGTAGGAAAGCTTTTAGGTCCTCATTACATGGCCAGAGACATAGTACATCATCAACATATCTAAACCAGACTGCTGAGGGTGGTAAAATATTACTTAATAGTTTCTTTTCAAAGAATTCCATGTATAGGTTGCTTAATACAGGTGAGAGTGGATTACCCATTGCCATACCAAATTTTTGAGCATAATATTCCCCATTGAATTCGAATTTGCAATCCTTAATACATAGTTTGATGAGTTCGATGAAGTCGTCTTTCGAGACGGGCAGTGAAATGTTATCCAGGGAATCTATGAGGAACTCTAGTAAATCATCAACTGGGACCTTTGTAAAGAGTGATGTTACATCAAAGCTGACCAGTTTAAAATCATGATTAATGTGTAAGTTATTGAGTTTATCAACCAGATCCATATTATTCTTGATATTGGAGTTAGAAATGTTGCCAACTAGGGGATTTAGTAAAGAAACTAACCATTTAGATAGTTTATAAGAGATTGACCCAACTGAGCTAATGATGGGTCTTGCTGGGTTATTGGGCTTGTGGGTCTTGATTACACCGTACATGTATGGCAGTGGAGGGGACGTTGAAGTAAGATGTTTAATGAGCGTAGCTTTGCCTCTCAATAGAGACTTCAGTTTTTTGTTGAACTGGGTGTTGACAGTGTTGAGAGGATTATTTATGAGTTTAGAATATGTTGTAGTATCACATAAGAGGTCATTCATTTTAGAGATATAGTCATCTTTGTTTAAGATCACTACTGTGTTGGCTTTATCTGCTTTAGTGACATGTAGATCCTTATTTTTCTTAAGGGCTTGGATTGCTTTGGTGAATCTTTCTGGACAGTTTGGAACACAAGGCTTGGACATAGATGCATACACAACACCTTTACACATGTTCACTTCTTCACTTGTCAAATTACTGAATTTCTCCAAATTGCAAAATGCTCTGGCTATGTCAACACTGTCGACTCCCTTGTTAGAACCATCAAAACTTAAACCATAGCCGAGGGCACACAAGGTATCATTGTCTAGTTGTTTCGAGGAGAGATTCACTACACAGTTGTTATTGGCATCCTTAGTCCAATCACTATTTCTAATAAGGAGTGCCAATTTGTGGTCTATCTTGGCTTGAAGATCAGAACGCTCACGTCTCAGGTTATCAAAACAGTAGTCTAACATGAACTTTTTCCAATAGCTCGGTATGGTCATATTAAAAGCGCGCTTTTTTTGTCTTACAATACGGAAGGCTTCATCCACTTCAATTTTCTTTATTTCAAAATGTTTCTTAAGGATGATTTCTTGGAACTCATCAAAGGGGCGGTCAGACATCTTACAGTGATTTACCTATGCATATATATATATATATATATATATATATATATATATATATATATATATATATATATATATATATATATATATATATATATATATATATATATATATATATATATATATATATATTGATCAAATCACACAGGGAAGGGAAACAATGGAGAACCTTAGCTTTCGTCTTTATTCAAGACATCTTCAGAGGCAACTGAATTACAAAGACTGAGAGGGTGACCTTGTAGTGGCTCCTCTCCCCTACAACTCCCAACTGAGCTCCGGCCGCGCGCCTACCAGCCAATCAGCGTACAGCCATGAACATGAACATGAAACATGAAATGCTAGTGACAGGGGGAAGGAGGTTCAGGGGAAGGATACAGGGAGGATTAAAGTGAATTTTAGGAGGAGAGAATAGGTGCAGTGGCTAAACACCGCTTGCGTGAGGGAGTATAAGTTGGAGGCAGCAGCAACTCGCCCGGACGCGGCCAGGAGGCGGCAGGACAGAGTCAGGTTAGCGTCAGGTCAAGCGTCAGGTGCGTGTTGGGTTGGGCCATGGTTTCTCAGTGCTTGGTCGGCTTGATTGTGTGTGTTGTTTTCTTGTGTAGAGGAGATATCTTGGTCTTCTGTCTTGGTATTCTTCTTAGCTTGATGTTGATTTTCTTCTAACTCTCCTCCACTTCTTGCTCTCTTGAAGTGTCCATTCATTCGTGTTTGGGTCTTGTTGTTCGTCTTCCTCGTGTCTTATTGCAACTATATCTTGCGCTATTCAGGCCGCACCTCGATTATGCGGTTCAGTTCTGGTGCCCCTATTATAGAATGGATATAAATTCACTAGAATCGGTGCAGCGAAGAATGACAAAAATGATTCCGGGACTTAGAAACCTTCCATATCAGGATAGGTTGAAGAAGCTTAACTTGCATTCCCTAGAAAGACGAAGAGTGCGGGGAGATATGATAGAAGTATTTAAGGTAAGCTCTAAGAAAAAAAAACAAAAAAACACACACACCACTTAACCACCGGTTATGGAGCGCGTACGCCCTCCTAACCGCGACCCCCGCCTGAACCGCCAACCTGACGACCCGAACCACGACAGGCTCCGCACAGAGAAAGTGTACCAGTTACGCGCCTTCAACGAAGCCCTGAAAAGCAAGAGCACTGCCACCACCTCCAACAACTCCACCACCACTGTTACCGCCACTGAGGGCGACAACTGGACGAAGGTTGAAAACAAAAAACGCCGACGTGCTTTTTCGGGATACGAATGCCGTCAAGCAGCCCAAAAGGCACCCATCACCACCACCAGCTCACCTCCAACGACACTGCCAAAATTCCGGATCTCGAAAACGGACACAAAAACGACATATGCCGCCATCACAGAGAGGGAAAAACTAAATCTACTGGCCAAGTTCTCAGTGCGGCCCAACCTAAAGGGGGAGATGATTATTCACCCCAAAGACAAGGACTCCGCCACCACCCTCGACACTTACCTGCAAAACAACACCACCGTTGCATCAACCAAGCTGGACCCTGCCCAGAAACTGATGAAGTCGGTAGTCCTCCGGTACCCAAAGGAACTACCCCTCGAACCCCTGGAGAACCACCCGAAGATCCTAAAAGCCGAGAGATGCTCTTCCCCGTCCGACAAGACGGCCACCACAAAACAAGTGCTCATAACGCACTACGGTTCACCCCCCAGCGCCATAGACCTCAAAACCTGGGGGATCTACAAAGTGAGGCCCTTCGTCCCAGAGCCCCTGCGGTGCTTCAGATACCAGAAATACGGGCACCATCAGACAAGGTGCACGTACAAGGAAATCTGCGCAGTCTGCGCACAGAAGCACGGCACACACTCCTGCCTCACCAAGTTGAAAAATGGAGAAAAAATTGCCCCCACGTGTGCCAACTGCGGGGGCAAACACCACGCCTGGAACCCTGGATGCTCCGAGAGGACAAAGAGGGTCCAGGCAAACCGACCAGCAGCAAGACCGGCCCCCACCGCCTGCACACCAGCCCCACCAAGTACCTTTGTGTGGGAAACCCAAAGGCCAAATCAACAAAGCCAACCTCCTCAGCCGGTCAACACCCAACGTGCAGCCCAGTTTCAAGACCTCACTACGGCCACACCTCAGCCACCCAAGCAGCAGACAACGACAACCACGAAAAATGACAAAAGAAGCACACACCAAGGCACCAGAAGGAATGATACACGTATCAGACCTAGCCAAGGTACTGACAACGTTCGCGGAGGGCCTAGCCGGACTACTGGGCCACAAGATCCAACCCACACAGCTCCAAATACTCATGGGGAGCGTCCTCGGGCAAGTTGCCACAGCTCCAGCCACCTCAGTGGAGGAAGCCACGCCGGTCCTCACACGAGTGACAGCCGAGGTACCTTACCAAAAACACCAGGGCAAAAAGATACAGACAGGCTTGTTGGAAGTAAAAATCTACTATTAATTGTAAAGTTCACGTCATGTCTACTGATGAGAGCTGTTACTACGTGTGTTAAATGTTAGTTTATTATAGAAACCAACATTCACGACTAACGTATATTATCTTAGAATGAGTTGGTAAAGGGCAGAGCAATGCATTACTGCCCCCCCTCGACTGGACACACTCACACTGACTCACCACGCTAATATTTCTGTAGCAGTGGAGACTTACATGTTCGGCACGTTGTAACCAAGAACAGAGAATAAACGCCCCAGCCAGACAGACCATGTGACTTGTCATTTCTCCCATTAAATAACGCAAGATACTACACTGGCGACGAGGATGGGATTCACAAAGTGTTGGTGAAGTCCTTGAAGAGAGGATAGTGACCACTGAAGGCTACTCTGAACCTGGAGAATTTAAGTGAAGAGCAACCATGGCTGGCGTCAGTG
>NW_024754968.1:0-5754 GCF_018991925.1 Homarus americanus | reverse complement strand
CCTCGATAAGGGGCCTTTGTTATACTCGATTAGGGGACTTTGTTATACTCGATGAGGGGCCTTTGTTATACTCGATGAGGGGGCTTTCTTATACTCGATCCGGGGACTTTGTTATAGTCGATTAGGGGGCTTTGTTATACTCGATCAGGGGTCTTTGTTATACTCGATCAGAGGGCTTTGTTATACTCGATCAGGGGACTTTTTTATACTCGATCAGAGGCGTTTGTTATACTCGATCATGGGCCTTTGTTATACTCGATGAGGGGGCTTTGTTATATTTGATCAGGAGACTTTGTTATACTCGAACAGAGGCCTTTGTTATACTCGATCAGGGAGCTTTGTTATACTCGATAAGGGGGCTTTGTTATACTTGATCAGGGGACTTTGTTATACTCGATCAGGGATCTTTGTTATACTCGATCAGGGGTATTTTTTATACTTGTTCAGGGGACTTTGTTATACTCGATCAGGGGACTTTGTTATACTCGATCAGAAGACTTTCTTATACTCGATGAGGGGACTTTTTATACTCGATGAGTGGACTTTAATATTCTCGATCAGGGGACTTTGCTATACTCGATGAGGGGCCTTTGTTATACTCGAACAGGGGCCTTTGTTATACCCGAACAGGGGCCTTTGCTATCCTCTATGAGGGGGCTTTGTTATACTCGATGAGGGGGCTTTGTTAAAATCGATCAGGGGTCTTTGTTATACTCGATCAGGGGGCTTTGTTATACTCGATCAGGGGACTTTGTTATACTCGATCAGGGGCTTTTGTTATACTCGATCAGGGGCCTTTGTCATTCTCGATAAGGGTACCTTGTTATACTCGATCAAGGGACTTTGTTATACTCGATCAGGGGACATTGTTATACTCGATCAGGGGACTTTGTTATACTCTATCAGGGGACTTTGTTATACTCGATCTAGGGACCTTGTTATACTCGATCAGGGGACTTTGTTATACTCGATCAGGGAACGTTATTGCCACTCGATCAGGGACTTTGTTATACTCAGTAAGGGCCTTTGTTATTGTGATCAGGGACTTTGTTATACTCGATCAGGGGACTTTGTTATACTTTCGATGAGAACCTTTGTTATACTCGATCAAGTGCTGTTATATGATCCAGGGGACTTTGTTATACTCGTTCAGGGTACTTTGTTATACTCGATCAGGACTTTGTTATACCGATTAGGGGACTTTGTTATATACTCGATCAGGGGACTTTGTTATACTCGATCAGGGGCCTTTGTTATACTCGATAAAGGAGCCTTTGTTATACTCGATCGGGGACTTTGTTATACTCGATCAGGGGACTTTGTTGTACTCGATCAGGGGGCTTTGTTGTACGCGATGAGGGGCCTTGTTATACTCGATAAGGGGCCATTGTTATACTCGATCAGGGGACTTTGTTATACTCGATAAGGGGACTTTGTTATACTCGATGAGGGGGCTTTGTTATGTTTGATCAGGGGACTTTGCTATACTCGATAATGGTTCTTTGTTATTCTTGATCAGGGGACTTTGTTATACTCGATCAGGGGACTTTGTTACACTCGATCAGGGATATTTGTTTTACTCGATAAGGGGCCTTTGTTATACTCGATAAGGGGACTTTGTTATGCTCGACCAGGGGCCTTTGTTATACTCGATCAGGGGCCTTTGTTATATTCGAACAGGGACCTTTGTTATACTCGTTGAGGGGGCTTTGTTATACTCGATGAGGGGGGTTTGTTATACTCGATCAGGGGGCTTTGTTATACTCGATCAAGGGACTTTGTTATACTCGATCAGGGGTCATTGTTATACTCGATTAGGGGACTTTGTTATACTCGATCAGGGATTAGGGGACTTTGTTATACTCGATCAGGGGACTTTGTTATACTCGATCAGGGTGCTTTGTTATACTCGATGAGGGGCCTTTGTTATACTCGATGAGGAGACTTTGTTATACTGGATGAGGGGACATTGTTATACTCGATGAGGGGCCTTTGTTATACTCGATCAGGGGACTTTGTTATACTCGATCAGGGGACTTTGTTGTACTTGATCAGGGGCTTTGTTATACTTGATCAGGGGGCTTTGTTATACTCGATCAGGGGGCTTTGTTATACTTGATCAGGGGTCTTTGTTATACTCGATCAGTGGACTTTGTTATACTCGATCAGGGGACTTTAATATACTCGATCATTGGACTTTGCAATACTCGATGAGGGGGCTTTGTTATGTTTGATCAGGGGACTTTGTTATACTCGATCAGGGGACTTGTTTATGCTCGATCAAGGGGCTTTGTTATACTCGATCAGTGGACTTTGTTATACTCGATCAGTGGACTTTGTTATACTCGATCAGGGGCCTTTGTTTTACTCTATCAGATGACTTTGTTATACTGGATCTGGGGACTTTGTTATACTCGATCAGGGTTCTTTATTATTCTTGATCAGGGGAGTTTGTTATACTCGACCAGGGGCCTTTGTTGTACTCAATCAGGTGTCTTTGTTATACTCAATGAGGGGCCTTTGTTATACTCGATCGGGGAATTTGTTATACTCGATTAGGGGACTTTGTTATACTCGATCAGGAGCCTTTGTTATACTCGATGAGGAGCCTGTGTTACACTCGATCTGGGGACTTTGTTATACTCAATTAGGGGCCTTTGTTATACTCGATCAGGGGACTTTGTTATACGCGATCAGGGGACTTTGTTATAGTCGATCAGGGGACTTTGTTGTACTCGATCAGGGGGCTTTGTTGTACTCGATGAGGGGCCATTGTTATACTTGATCAGGGGACTTTGTTATACTCGATAAGGGACTTTGTTATATTCGATGAGGGCTTTGTTATACTCGATCAGGGCCTTTTGTTATACTTTCTATCAGGGGCCTTTGTTATACTCGTGAGGGCCTTTGTTATACTCGATCATGAGGACTTATACTCGATTGACGACGTTATTATACTCGATCAGGGACTTTGTTGTACTCGATGAGAATATGTATGTCGATCAAAGGGAACTTTGTTATACTCGATCAGGGGACTTTGTTATACTCGATCTGGGGCCTTTGTTATGCTCGATGAGGAGCCTTTTTTATACTCGATCAGGGGACTTTGTTATACTCGATCAGGGGACTTTATTATACTCGATCAGGGGACTTTGTTATACTCGATAAGGGGACGTTATTATACTCGATCAGGCGAGTTTGTTATACTCGGTGAGGGGCCTTTGTTATACTCGATCAGGGGACTTTGTTTTGCTCGATCAGGGGACTTTGTTATACTCGATGAGGGACCTTTGTTATACTCGATGAGGAGCCTTTGTTATACTCGATCTGGGGACTTTGTTATACTCGATCATTGGACTTTGTTGTACTCGATCAGGGGGCATTGTTGTACTCGAAGAGGGCCCATTGTTATACTCGATCTGGGGACTTTGTTATACTCGATCAGGGGACTTTGTTCTACTCGATCAGGGGGCATTGTTGTACTCGATGAGGAGCCTTTGTTATACTCGATCTGGGGACTTTGTTATACTCGATAAGGGGACTTTGTTATACTCGATGAGGGGGCTTTGTTATGCTTGATCAGGGGACTTTGTTATACTCGATCAGGGGACTTTGTTATGCTCGATCAAGGGGCTTTGTTATACTCGATCAATGGACTTTGTTATACTCGATCAGTGGACTCTGTTATACTCGGTGAGGGGCCTTTGTTTTACTCTATCAGATGACTTTGTTATACTGGATCTGGGGACTTTGTTATACTCGATCAGGGTTCTTTGTTATTCTTGATCAGGGGACTTTGTTATACTCGACGAGGGGCCTTTGTTGTACTCATCAGGGGACTTTGTTATACTCGATGAGGAGCCTTTGTTACACTCGATCAGGGGACTTTGTTATACTCGATAAGGGGGCTTTGTTATACTCGATCAGGGGGCTTTCTTATATTTGATCAGGGGTCTTTCTTATACTCTATCAGGGCACTTTGTTATTCTCGATCAGGCGACTTTCTTATACTCGATGAGGGGACTTTTTATACTCGATCAGTGGACTTTGTTATAATCGATCAGGGGACTTTAATATACTCGATCAGGGGACTTTCCTATACTCGATCAGGGGGCTTTGTTATACTCTATCAGGGGACGTTGTTATACTTGATCAGGGGACTTAGTTATACTCGATGAGGGGCCTTTGTTATACTCGATGAGGGGACTTTGTTATACTCGATCAGAGGACTTTGTTATACTCGATCAGGGGAGGTTATTATACTCGATCAGGGGACTTTGTTATACTCGATGAGGGGCCTTTGTTATACTCGATCATGGGACTTTGTTATACTCGATCAGGGGACTTTATTATACTCGATCAGGGGACTTTGTTATACTCGATAAGGGGACGTTGTTATACTCGATTAGGGAACTTTGTTATACTCGGTGAAGGGCCTTTGTTATACTCGATCAGGGGCCTTTCTTTTGCTCGATCTGGTGACTTTGTTATACTCGATCAGGGGCCTTTGTTATACTCGATAAGGAGCCTTTGTTATACTCGATCTGGGGACTTTGTTATACTCGATCAGGAGACTTTGTTGTACTCGATGAGGGGGCTTTGTTGTACTCGATGAAGGGCCATTGTTATACTCGATCAGGGGACTTTGTTATACTCGATAAGGGGACTTTGTTATACTCGATGAGGGGGCTTTGTTATACTCCGGGATCTGTGGGACTTGCTACTCTGCCTAGGGACTTTGCTATACCTAATCAGGGAACGTTATTATACTCGATCATCAGGGACTTTTGTTACTCGATAAGGGGCCTTTACAGGCTCTGGATCAGGGACTTTGTTATACTCGGATCAGGGACTTTGTTATACCTGATGAGGGTTTCTGTTATACTTTCGGACCAGGGACTTTGTTGTACTCGATCAGGTAATTTACACTCTGTTCAGGGACTTGTTATACCTGATGAGGGGACTTTTGTTATACCTGATTAGGGACTTTGTTATACGCGATCAGGGACCTTGTTACCTGATCAGGGCCTTTGTTATACCTGATGAGGAGCCTTTGTTATACCTGATCAGGGACTTGCTACTGATCAGGACTTTGTTGTACTCGATCAGGGGCTTTGTTGTATGCGATGAGGGCCTTGTTATACTCGATAAGGGGCCATTGTTAAACCAGATCAGGGACCTTGTTATACTCGATGAGGGGCTTTGTTATACTCGATGAGGGGGTTTGTTATACTGATCAGCCTGTTATACTCGATCAGTCTTTGTTATACCTGATCAGGGGCTTTGTTATACTCGATCAGGGACTTTGTTATACTCGATCAGGGCTTTTGTTATACTCGATAAGGGGCCTTGTCTTTCTCGATATGTGGACCTTGTTATACCTGATCAAGGGACTTTGTTATACCTGATCAGGGACATTGTTATACCTTCGATGAGGGGCCTTTTGTTATACTCGATGAGAGCCTTTGTTATACTGGATGAGGGGACATTGTTATACTCGATGAGGGGCCTTTGTTATACTCGATCAGGGTCTTTCTTTTTTGTTATACTCGATCAGGGGGCTTTGTTATACTCGATGAGGGGCCTTTTGTTATACCTGATGAGCCTTTTGTTATACTGATGAGGGACATTGTTATACTCGATGAGGGCCTTTGGTTATACTCGATCAGGGTCTTTGTTATACTGATCAGGGGCTTTGTTATACTGATCAGGAGACTTTGTTATACCTGATCAGGGGTATTTGTTTTACTCGAT
>NW_024754967.1:0-59169 GCF_018991925.1 Homarus americanus | reverse complement strand
CTGTGGACGCATGTATCGCAGGAGAGCTGGCTCGCGACGAGCGAGGAGATTCTGTGGGTGACTCGGCGTTGTCACTGTGGGGAGCGTGGGGCGTAAGCGTGGGTGGGAAGAGGTCTCCCACACTAAAACTCGTAACCCCATCGTCCAGGGTATCGTTTTGATCCCTGTGAGACATGCCGACTGCTTCTGTACTCTATCTGTGCAAAAGATCGGGTCAGCCCCTCGTAATCTATGCACAGAATTACAGAAGTAAGTCACAAGAAAATACTGTATAAGGTGAATGCATGTGTGTGTGTGTGTGTGTGGCAGGAGGGGAGAGACTTGGCGCGCTGCCAGACGTAGGAGCGGGTGGGCAGCGTCGAGCGCTGGCTCAGTCACCCTCAGACCAGAGATGGGACAGCACGTACTGTCGGGCCGCTCCCTTAGTCATCTGACCGCAACTTGCACAGACAATTATGATTAAAATACACAGCACAGCACTTCACAAAACACTTCACAGCACAGCACTGTACACAGCATAGCACTTCACAACACTGTAAGTCTAGAGGCTTGTAGTAGTCTTGCTGTCTGAAGCTGAAGTCACTGAAGACAAGACGCCATTAACAGAGTCCGGGGGAAGGCTTAGTCCACTGTATCTCACTGAGAAATAATCACTGCGCCATCTAGCGTATTGTCAGATACCCAAAGAATGTTCTATACTACGGAGGGTATACACAAACACTTGTTGTCTTTAAAAGTAGGTTCTATTCTCGTACGGGAGATATATATACAATAGTAGGACGCAGAAGCCCGTGGTCACGCCACGAGGACTCTGTCTTCTCTCTTTCTACCTCTATCCATGTATTACTACGCGCTGGCCTGTACAGATGCCAGCATTCACAAGCTGAATACATAAAGTATAAATGTAATAATTTATATACATAATATGGTGCACAATAAATAGAATATTACATAGAATTAATACATGTTCTGTAATATTTTACTATACATAATTAATAAGAGTAATATAAGAATAATATAATAATATACAGCTGAAGGTACTACTTTGTGTCCATATATATCATACACAGGGGACTTTGTTATACTCGAGCAGGGGGCTTTGTTATACTCGATCAGAGGACTTTGTTATACTCGATCAGGAGGCTTTGTTATACTCGATCAGGGGACTTTGCTAAACTCGACCAGGGGACTTTGTTATACTCGAGCAGGGGGCTTTGTTATACTCGATTAGGGGACTTTGTTATACTCGATCAGGAGGCTTTGTTATACTCGATTAGGAGACTTTGCTATGCTCGATCATGGGAACTTTTTTATACCTGACCAATGGACTTTGTTATACTCGATGATGGGACTTTGTTATACTCGACCAGGGGACTTTGTTATAATCGATCAGGGGACTTTTTTATACTCGACCAGAGGACTTTGTTATACTCTATCAAGTGACTTTGTTATACTCTATCAGGGGACTTTGTTACTCGATTAGGGGCCTTTGTTATACTCGATGAGGGGGGCTTTGTTATACTCGACCCGGGGACTTTGCTATAATCGACCAAAGGACTTTGTTATACTCGTTTAGGGGACTTTGTTATACTAGACCAGGGGACTTTTTTATACTTGATCAGGGGACTTTCTCATACTAGACCAGAGGCCATTGTTATACTCAATCGGGGGACTTTGTTATACTCGATGAGTCGACTTTCCTATATTTGACCAATGGACTTTGCTATACTCGATGAGGGGCCTTTGTTATACTCGAACAGGGGACATTGTTAAACTCGACCAGGGGACTTTGTTATACTCCACCAGGGACTTTGTTATACTCGATCAGAGGATATTTTATACTCGATCAGGGGACTTTGTTATATTCGATCAGAGGACTTTGTTATACTCGACTAGGGGACTTATTTATATTCGATCAGGGGATATGCTATACTCGACCTGGGGACTTTGTTATACACGATTAGGGGACTTTGTTATACTCGATGAGGGGACTTAATCTTACTCGATCAGGGCCCTTTGTTATACTCGTCCATGGGACTTTGTTATAATCGATTAGGGGACTTTGTTATGCTCGATCTGGGGACTTTGTTAAACTTTGATTAGGGGACTTTGTTATACTCGACCAGGGGCCTTTGTTATACTAGATAAGAAAACATTGTTATAGTCGACCAGGGGACTTTGTCATACTCGACCAGAGGACTTTTTTATACTCGATCAGAGTATATGTTATACTCGATCAGGGGGCTTTGCTATACTCGATAAGGGGACTTTACTATATTCGACCAGGAGACTTTGTTATACTCGATCAGGGGACTTTGTTATACTCGACCAGGGAACTTTTTTATACTTGATCAGGGGACTTTGTCATACTAGATCTGTGGACTTTCCTATATGTGACCAATGGACTTTGCTGTACTAGATGAGGGGCCTTTGTTATACTCGATGAGGGGACTTTGTTATACTCGACCAGGGGACTTTGTTATACTCGATCAGGGGATTTTGTCATACTCGACCAGAGGACTTTGTTATACTCGATCAGGGGACTTTGTTATACTCGATAAGGGGACTTTGTTATACTCGATAAGGGGAATTTGTTTTACTCGATAAGAGGACTTTGTTAGACTCGAACAGGGGACTTTGTTATACTTGACCAGGGGACTTTGTTATACTCGATTAGGCGGCTTTGTTATACTCGATCAGGGGACTTTCTTATACTCGATTAGAGGGCATTTTTGGACTCGATCAGGGGACTTTGTTATACTCGAGCAGGGAGCTTTGTTATACTCGATCAGGTGACTTTGTTATACTCGATCAGTTGGCTTTATTATACTCAATTAGGGGACTTTGCTATACTCGACAAGGGACTTTGTTATACTGGAGCAGGGGGCTCTGTTATACTCGATTAGGAGACTTTGGTATGCTTGATCTCGGGACTTTGTTATACTGGGCCAGGGGACTTTTTTATACTCGATCAGGGGACTTTGTTACACTGGACCAGGGGACAATTTTATACTCGATTAGGGGACTTTGTTACACTCGGTGAGGGACTTTGTTATACTCGACCAGGGCCTTTGTTATACTCGATTAGGGGACTTTGTTGTACTCGATAAGGGACTTTGTTATACTCGATAAGGTGAATTTGTTATACTCGATAAGGGGACTTTGTTAGACTCGAACAAGGGACTTTGTTATACTCGACCAGGGGACTTTGTTATGCTCAATTAGGGGACTTTGTTATACTCGATGAGGGGCCTTTGTTACACTCGATCAGGGGCCTTTCTTATACTAGATCAGGGGACTTTGTTATACTCGATTAAAGGCCTTTTTTGGACTCGATCAGGGGACTTTGTTATGCTCGAGCAGGGGGCTTTGTTATACTCGATCAGGGGACTTTGTTATACTCGATCTGGAGGCTTTGTTATACTCGATCAGGGGACATTGCTAAACTCGACCAGGGGACTTTGTTATACTCGAGCAGGGGGCTTTGTTATACTCGATTAGGGGACTTTGTTATTCTCGATCATGGGAACTTTTTTATACTTGACCAATGGACTTTGTTATACTCGATGAGGGGACTTTGTTATACTCGACCAGGGGACTTTGTTATACTCGATCAGGGGACTTTTTTATACTCGATCAGGAGATATGCTATACTCGACCAGGGGACTTTGTTATACACGATTAGGGGACTTTGTTATACTCGATGAGGGGACTTATTCTTACTCGAACAGGGCCCTTTGTTATACTCGACCAGGGGACTTTGTTATAATCGATTTGGGGACTTTGTTATGCTCGATATGGGGACTTTGTTAAACTAGGCCAGGAGACGTTGTTATACTCGATCAGGGGATATGTTATACTCGATCAGGGGACTTTGTTATACTGGACCAGGGGACTTTGTTATACTCGATCAGGAGACTTTGTTATACTCGTTCAGGGAACTTTGTTATACTCATCCAGGGGGCTTTGTCATACTCGATCAGGGGACTTTCTTATACTCGATCACGGGATTTTGTCTTACACGATCAGGGGCCTTTGCTATACTCAACCGGTGGACTTTGTTATAATCGATCAGGGGCCTTGGTATGCTCGATCTAGGGACTTTGTTATACCGGGCCAAAGGACTTCTTTTTTACTCTATGAGGGGACTTTGTTACACTGGACCAGGGGACATTTTTATACTCGATTAGGGGACTTTGTTATACTCGATCAGGGGACTATGTTATACTGGATCAGGAGACTTTGTTATTCTCGATCAGGGGACGTTGTTATACTCGATCAGGGAACTTTGTGATACTCATCCAGGGGGCTTTGTTATTCTCCATCAGGGGACTTTGTTATACTCGATCAGGGGAATTTGTCTTACTCGATCATGGCCCTTTGCTATACTCGACCGGGGGACTTTGTTATAATCGATTAGGGGACTTTGGTATGCTCGACCTAGGGACTTTGTTATACTCGATCAGGGACTTTTTTATACTCGACAAGGGGCCTTTGTTATACTCGATTAGGGGACTTTGTTATACTCGATAAGGGGACTTTGTTATACTCGATAAGGGGAATTTTTTATACTCGATAAGGGGACTTTGTTAGACTCGAACAGGGGACTTTGTTATACTCGACCAGGGGACGTTGTTATCCTCGATTAGGCGGCTTTGTTATACTTGTTCAGGGGACTTTCTTATACTCGATTAGAGGCCTTTTTTGGAATTGATTAGGGGACTTTGTTATACCCGAGCAGGGGGCATTGTTATACTCGATCAGGGGACTTTGTTATACTCGACCAGAAGAATTTGTTATATTCGATCAGCTGATATGTTATACTTGATCAGGGGACTTTGTTATTCTCGATCAGAGGACTTTGTTATACTCGACGAGGGGCCTTTTTATACTCGATTAGAAAACTTTGTTATACTCGACCAGGAGACTTTGTGATACTCGATCAGGGGACTTTGTTATACTCCACTAGGGACTTTGTTATATTCGATTAGGGGATATGTAATACTCGATCAGGGGACTTTGTCATACTCGATCAGGGGACTTTGTTATACTCGTCCAGGGGGATTTGTTATACTCGATCAGGGGACTTTGTTATATTCGATCAGGGGTTTTTGTCTTACTCGATCAGGGCCTTTGTTATACTTGACCAGGGGACTTTGTTTCACTCGATCATGGCCCTTTGCTATACTCGACAAGGGGACTTTGTTATAATCGATCAGGGGACTTTGTTATGCTCGATCTGGGACTTTGTTATACTCGATCAGTGGACTTTCCTATATTTGACCAATGGACTTTGCTATACTCGATGAGGGGCCTTTGTTATACTCGATCAGGGGACTTTGTTATACTCGACCAGGGGACTTTGTTATACTCTATCAGTGGACTTTGTCATACTCGACCAAAGGACTTTGTTATACTCGATTAGAGGATATGTTATACTCGATCAGGGGACTTTGTTATAATCGATCAGGGGACTTTGTTATACTTGATTAGGGGACTTTGTTATACTCGTCCAGGGGGCTTTGTTATACTCGATCAGGGGACTTTGTTATACTCGATCAGGGGACTTTGTCTCACACGATAAGGGGACTTTGTTAGACTCGAACAGAGGACTTTGTTATACTCGACCAGGGGACTTTGTTATACTCGATAAGGCGGCTTAGTTATACTCGATCAGGTGACTTTTTTATACTCGAACAGAGGACTTTGTTATATTTGATTAGGGGACTTTGTTATACTCCACCAGGGGACTTTTTTATACTTGACCAATGGACTTTGTTATACTCATTGAGGGGCCTTTGTTATATTCGATCAGGGGACTTGGTTATACACGACCAGGGGACTTTGTTATATGCGATCAGGGATCTTTTTTATTCTCGACCAGTGGACTTTGTTATACTCGATCAGGGGATATGTTTTACTCGATCAGGGGTCTTTGTTGTTCTCAACCAGAGGACTTTGTTATACTCGATCAGGGGACTTTGTTATACTCAATCAGGGTACTCTGTTATACTCGATTAGGGGCCTTTGTTATACTCGATGAGGGATGCTTTGTTATACTCGACCAGGGGACTTTGCTATACCCGACCAGGGGAATTTGTCATACTCGATGAGGGGACTTTTTTATACTTGATCAGGGGACTTTGTCATACTCGATCAGTGGTCTTTCCTATATTTGACCAATGGACTTTGCTATACTCGATGAGGGGCCTTTGTTGTACTCGATCACTGGGCTTTGTTATACACGACCAGGGGACTTTGTTATACTCATTCAGGGGTCTTTGTTATACTCGACCAGAGGACTTTGTTATACTCGATCAGGGGATATGTTATACTCGATCAGGGGACTTTGTTTTACTCGATTAGGGGACTTTGTTATACTCGACCAGGGGACTTTGTTATACTCCACCAGGTACTTTTTTATACTCGATCAGGGGATATGTTTTACTCGATCAGGGGACTTTGTTATACTCGGTTCAGGGGACTTTGTTATACTCGTCCGGGGGGCTTTGTTATACTAGGATCAGGGGACTTTGTTATGCTTGATCAGGGGACTTTGTCTTACTCGAACAGGGCCCTTTGTTATACTCGACCAGGGGACTTTGTTATAATCGATTAGGGGACATTGTTATGCTCGATCTGGGGACTTTGTTAAGCTGGGCCAGGAGCCGTTGTTATACTCTATCAGGGGATATGTTATACTTGATCAGGGGACTTTGTTATACTGGACCAGGGGACTTTGTTATACTCGATTAGGGGACTTTGTTATACTCGATGAGGGAACTTTCTTATACTCGTCTAGGGGGCTTTGTTATACTCGATCAGGGGACATTTGTTACACTCGATCAGGGAACTTTGTTATACTCGACCAGGGGCCTTTGTTATACTCGATTAGGGGACTTTGTTATACTCGATAAGGGGACTTTGTTATACTCGATAAGGGGAATGTGTTATACTAGATTAGGGGACTTTGTTAGACTCGAACAGGGGACTTTGTTATACTCGACCATGGGCCTTTGTTATACTCGATTAGGCGGCTTTGTTATACTCGATCAGGGGACCTTCTTATACTCGATGAGGGGCCTTTGTTATACTCGATGAGGGGCCTTTGTTATACTAGATCAGGGGACTTTGTTATACTCGATTAGAGGCCTTTTTTGGACTCGATCAGGGGACTTTGTTATACTCGAGCAGGGGGCTTTGTTATACTTGATCAGGGGACTTTGTTATACTCGATCAGGAGGCTCTGTTATACTCGATCAGGGGACTTTGCTGCACTCGACCAGGGGACTTTGTTATACTCGATAAGGGAACTTTGTTATACTCGACCAGGGGACTTTTTTATACTCGACCAGAGGACTTTGTTATCCACAATCAGGGAATATGTTATACTTGATCAAGGGACTTTGTTATACTCGATTAGGGGACTTTGCTATACTCGACCAGGGGACTTTGTTATACTCGATCAGGGGACTTTTTTATACTCGACCAGAGGACTTTGTTATCCCCAATCAGGAAATATGTTATACTTGATCAAGGGACTTTGTTATACTCTAAAGGGGACTTTGTTATACTCGATCAGGGGGCTTTGTTATACTCGATTAGTGGCCTTTGTTATACTCGATGAGGGGGCTTTGTTATACTCGACCAGGGGACTTGCTATAATCGACCAGGGGACTTTTTTATACTCGATCAGGGGACTTTGTTACACTGGACCAGGGGACATTTTTATACTTGATTAGGGTACTTTGTTTTACTCGACCAGGGGACTTTTTTATACTCGACCAGAGGACTTTGTTATCCCCAATCAGGAAATATGTTATACTTGATCAAGGGACTTTGTTATACTCTAAAGGGGACTTTGTTATACTCGATCAGGGGGCTTTGTTATAGTCGATTAGTGGCCTTTGTTATACTCGATGAGGGGGCTTTGTTATACTCGACCAGGGGACTTGCTATAATCGACCAGGGGACTTTTTTATACTCGATCAGGGGACTTTGTTACACTGGATCAGGGGACATTTTTATACTTGATTAGGGTACTTTGTTTTACTCGACCAGGGGAGTTTTGTTATACTTGATCAGGGGACTTTTGTTACACTCGATCAAGGGACTTTGTTATACTCGACCAGGGGCCTTTGTCATACTCGACAAGAGGACTTTGTTATACTCGATCAGAGGATATGTTATACTCGATCAGGGGGCTTTGTTATACTCGATGAGGGGACTTTGCTATACTCGACTAGGGGACTTTGTTATACTCGATCAGGGGACTTTGTTATACTCGACCAGGGGACTTTTTTATACTTGATCAGGGGACTTTGTCATACTCGATCTGTGGACTTTCCTATATTTGACCAATGGACTTTGTTATACTCGATGAGGGGCCTTTATTATACTCGATTAGGGGACTTTGTTATACTTGATTAGGGGACTTTGTTATACTCGATCAGGGGACTTTGTTACACTGGACCAAGGGACATTTTTATACTCTATGAGGGGACTTTGCTATACTGGACCAGGAGACTTTGTTATACTCGATCAGGGAACGTTGTTATACTCGATCATTGAACTTTGTTATACTCGAACAGGGACCTTTGTTATACTCGATTAGGGGACTTTGTTATACTCGATAAGGGGCCTTTTTATATTCGATAAGGGGAATTTGTTATACTCGATAAGGGGACTTTGTTAGACTCGAACAGGGGACTTTGTTATACTGGACCAGGGGACTTTGTTATACTCGATTAGGCGGCTTTGTTATACTCGATCAGGGGACTTTCTTATACTCGATGAGGGGCCTTTTTTATTCTCGATCAGGTTCCTTTGTTATACTAGATCAGGGGACTTTGTTATAATCGATGAGGGGCCTTTTTTATTCTCGATCAGGTTCCTTTGTTATACTTGATCAGAGGACTTTGTTATACTCGATTAGAGGCCTTTTATGGACTCGATCAGGGGACTTTGTTATACTCATGCAGGGGGCTTTTGTTATACTCGATCAGGGGACTTTGTTATAATCGATGAGGAGGCTTTGTTATACTCGATTAGGGGACTTTGCTACACTCGACCAGGGACTTTGTTATACTGGAGTAGGGGACTTTGTTATAGTCGATCAGGGGATTTTGTCTTACTCGATCAGGCCCTTTCTTATACTCGACCAGGGGACTTTGTTATAATCGATCAGGGGACTTTGTTACGCTCGATCTGGGGACTTTGTTATACTGGGCCAAGAGACTTTGTAATACTCGATCAGGGAACGTTGTTATACTCGTCCAGAGGGCTTTGTTATTCTTGATTAGGGGACTTTCTTATACTCGATAAGGGGACTTTGTCTTTCTCGATCAGGGCCCTTTGCTATACTCGACCAGGGGACTTTGTTATAATCGATTAGGGGACATTGTTATGCTCGATCTGGGGACTTTGTTAAGCTGGGCCAGGAGACGTTGTTATACTCTATCAGGGGATATGTTATACTTGATCAGGAGACTTTGTTATACTGGACCAGGGGACTTTGTTATACTCGATTAGGGGACTTTGTTATACTCGATCAGGGGACTTTTGTTACACTCGATCAGGGAACTTTGTTATACTCGACCAAGGGCCTTTGTTACTTACTCGATTAAGGACTTTTGTTATACTCGATAAGGGACTTTGTTATACCGATAAGGAATATGTTATACTGAATAGGGGGACTGTTAGGAACTCGAACAGGGACTTTGTTATACTTTCGACCATGGACGCTGTTGCTTACTCGATTAGGCGGCTGTTATACTCGATCAGAGACATCTTGAAATTCTCGATGAGCGCTTTGTTGCCTCGATGAGGGGCCTTTGTATACTAGATCAGGACTTTGTTATACTCGATTAGAGGCCTTTTTGGACTCGATCAGGGGACACTGTTATACTCGAGCAGGAGCTTTGGTATGCTTGATCAGGGACTTTTTTATACTCGATCAGGAGGCTCTGTTATACTCGATCAGGGGACTTTGCTGCACTCGACCAGGGGACTTTGTTATACTCGATTAGGGAACTTTGTTATACTCGACCAGGGGACTTTTTTATACTCGACAAGAGGACTTTGTTATCCACAATCAGGGAATATGTTATACTTGATCAAGGGACTTTGTTATACTCGATGAGGGGACTTTGTTATACTCGACCAGGGGACTTTGTTATACTCGATCAGGGGAATTTTTTATACTCGACCAGAGGACTTTGTTATCCCCAATCAGGAAATATGTTATACTTGATCAAGGGACTTTGTTATACTCTAAAGGGGACTTTGTTATACTCGATCAGGGGGTTTTGTTATACTCGATTAGTGGCCTTTGTTATACTCGATGAGGGGGGCTTTGTTATACTCGACCAGGGGACTTGCTATAATCGACCAGGGGACTTTTTTATACTCGATCAGGGGACTTTGTTACACTGGACCAGGGGACATTTTTATACTTGATTAGGGTACTTTGTTTTACTCGACCAGGGGAGTTTTGTTATACTTGATCAGGGGACTTTTGTTACACTCGATCAAGGGACTTTGTTATACTCGATCAGAGGATATGTTATACTCGATCAGGGGGCTTTGTTATACTCGATGAGGGGACTTTGCTATACTCGACCAGGGGACTTTGTTATACTCGATCAGGGGACTTTGTTATACTCGACTAGGGGACTTTTTTATACTTGATCAGGGGACTTTGTCATACTCGATCTGTGGACTTTCCTATATTTGACCAATGGACTTTGTTATACTCGATGAGGGGCCTTTATTATACTCGATCAGGGGACTTTGTTATACTTGATTAGGGGACTTTGTTATACTCGATCAGGGGACTTTGTTACACTGGACCATGGGACATTTTTATACTCTATGAGGGGACTTTGCTATACTGGACCAGGAGACTTTGTTATACTCGATCAGGGAACGTTGTTATACTCGATCATTGAACTTTGTTATACTCGAACAGGGACCTTTGTTATACTCGATTAGGGGACTTTGTTAACCTCGATAAGGGGCCTTTTTATATTCGATAAGGGGAATTTGTTATACTCGATAAGGGGACTTTGTTAGACTCGAACAGGGGACTTTGTTATACTGGACCAGGGGACTTTGTTATACTCGATTAGGCGGCTTTGTTATACTCGATCAGGGGACTTTCTTATACTCGATGAGGGGCCTTTTTTATTCTCGATAAGGTTCCTTTGTTATACTAGATCAGGGGACTTTGTTATAATCGATGAGGGGCCTTTTTTATTCTCGATGAGGTTCCTTTGTTATACTTGATCAGAGGACTTTGTTATACTCGATTAGAGGCCTTTTATGGACTCGATCAGGGGACTTTGTTATACTCATGCAGGGGGCTTTTGTTATACTCGATCAGGGGACTTTGTTATAATCGATGAGGAGGATTTGTTATACTCGATTAGGGGACTTTGCTACACTCGACCAGGGACTTTGTTATACTGGAGTAGGGGACTTTGTTATAGTCGATCAGGGGATTTTGTCTTACTCGATCAGGCCCTTTCTTATACTCGACCAGGGGACTTTGTTATAATCGATCTGGGGACTTTGTTATACTGGGCCAAGAGACTCTGTAATACTTGATCAGGGAACGTTGTTATACTCGTCCAGCGGGCTTTGTTATTCTTGATTAGGGGACTTTCTTATACACGATAAGGGGACTTTGTCTTTCTCGATCAGGGCCCTTTGCTATACTCGACCAGGGGACTTTGTTATAATCGATCAGAGGACTTTGTTATGCTCGATCTGGGACTTTGTTATATTCGATCAGGGGACTTTCCTATATTTGACCAATGGACTTTGCTATACTCGATGACGGGCCTTTGTTATACTCGATCAGGGGACTTTGTTATACACGACTAGGGGACTTTGTTATACTCGATCAGGGGACTTTGTCATATTCGACCAGAGGACTTTGTTATACTCGATCAGAGGATATGTTATACTCGATGAGGGGGCTTTGTTATACTCAATCAGGGGACTTTGCTATACTCGACCAGGGGACTTTGTTATACTCGATCAGGGGACTTTGTTATACTCGACCAGGGGACTTTTTTATACTTGATTCAGGGGACTTTGTCATACTAGATCTGTGGACTTTCCTATATTTTACCAATGGACTTTGCTATACTCGATGAGCGTCCTTTGTTATACTCGATCAGGGGACTTTGTTATACTTGATTAGGGGACTTTGTTATACTCGATCAGGGGACTTTGTTACACTGGACCAGGGGACATTTTTATACTCGATTAGGGGACTTTGTTATTCTCGATCAGGGGACTTTTGTTACACTCGATCAGGGAACTTTGTTATACTCGACCAGGGACCTTTGTTATACTCGATTAGGGGACTTTGTTATACTCGATATGGGGACTTTGTTATACTCGAAAAGGGGAATTTTTTATATTCGATAAGGGTTTTTGTTAGACTCGAACAGGGGACTTTGTTATACTCGACCAGGGGCCTTTGTTATACTCGATCAGGGGCCTTTATTATACTAGATTAGGGGACTTTGTTATACTCGATTAGAGGCCTTTGTTATATTCGATGAGGAGGCTTTGTTATACTCGACCAGAGGACTTGCTATAGTCGACCAGGGGAATTTTTTATACTCGATCAGGGGACTTTGTTACACTGGAACAGGGGACATTTTATACTCGATTAGGGGACTTTGTTTTACTCGATCAGGGGACTTTGCTATTCTCGATCAGGGGACTTTGTTATACTCGATCACGGAACATTGTTATACTCATCCAAGGGGCTTTGTTATACTCGATCAGGGGACTTTCTTATACTCAATCAGGGGATTTTGTCTTACACGATCAGGGCCCTTTGCTATACTCGACCGGGGGACTTTGTTATAATCGATCAGGAGGCTTTGTTATACTCGATCAGGGGACTTTGCTAAACTCGACCAGGGGACGTTGTTATACTCGAGCAGGGGGCTTTGTTATACTCGATTAGGGGACTTTGTTATACTCGATCAGGAGGCTTTGTTATACTCGATCAGGGGGCTTTGCTATGCTCGATCATGGGAACTTTTTTATACTTGACCAATGGACTTTGTTATCCTCGATGAGGGGACTTTGTTATACTCGACCAGGAGACTTTGTTATACTCGATCAGGGAACTTTTTTTTACTCGATGAGAGGACTTCGTTACACTGGACCAGGGGACATTTTTATACTCGATTTGGGGACTTTGTTATACTCGATAAGGGGACTTTGTTAAACTGGACCAGGAGACTTTGTTATACTCGTTCAGGGGACGTTGTTATACTCGATCAGGGAACTTTGTTATACTCGATCAGGGGACTTTGTCTTACTCGATCAGGGCCCTTTGCTATACTCGACCGTGGGACTTTGTTATAATCGATTAGGGGACTTTGGTATGCTCGACCTAGGGACTTTGTTATACTCGATCAGGGACTTTGTTATACTCGACCAGGGGCCTTTGTTATACTCGATTAGGGGTCTTTGTTAAACTCGATAAGGAGACTTTGTTATACTCGATAAGGGGAATTTGTTATACTCGATGAGGGGACTTTGTTAGACTCGAACAGGTGACTTTGTTATACTCGACCAGGGGACGTTGCTATACTTGATTAGGCGGCTTTGTTATACTTGATCAGGGGACTTTCTTATACTCGATTAGAGGCCTTTTTTGGACTCGATTAGGGGCCTTGTTTATACTCGAGCAGGGGGCTTTGTTATACTCGACAAGGGGACTTTGTTATACTCGATGAGGAGGCTTTGTTATACTCGATCACGGGACTTTCCTATACTCGACCAGGGGACTTTGTTATACTCGACCAGGGATCTCTTTTATACTTGACCAATGGACTTTGTTATTCTCGATGAGGGGACTTTGTTATACTCGACCAGGGGACTTTGTTATACTCGATCAGGGGACTTTTTTATACTCGACCAGAGGACTTTGTTATACTCAATCAGGGGATATGTTATATTCGATCAGGGGACTTTGTTATACTCATCCAGGGGACTTTGTTATACTCGATCAGGGGACTTTTTTATACTCGATGAGGAGGCTTTGTTATACTCGATCAGGGGACTTTGCTAAACTCGACCAGGGGACTTTGTTATACTCGAGCAGGGGGCTTTGTTATACTCAATTAGGGGACTTTGTTATACTCGATCAGGGGACTTTGTTATACTTGATTAGGGGACTTTGTTATACTCGATCAGGGGACTTTGTTACACTGGACCAGGGGAAATTTTTATACTCGATTAGGGAACTTTGTTATTCTCGATCAGGGGACTTTTGTTACACTCGATCAGGGAACTTTGTTATACTCGACCAGGGACCTTTGTTATACTCGATTAGGGGACTTTGTTATACTCGATATGGGGACTTTGTTATACTCGAAAAGGGGACTTTGTTATACTCAACTAGGGGCCTTTGTTATACTCGATCAGGGGCCTTTGTTATACTAGATCAGGGGACTTTGTTATACTCGATTAGAGGCCTTTGTTATATTCGAGTGAGGGGGCTTTGCAATACTCGACCAGAGGACTTGCTATAGTCGACCAGGGGACTTTTTTATACTCGATCAGGGGACTTTGTTACACTGGAACAGGGGACATTTTATACTCGATTAGGGGACTTTGTTTTATTCGATCAGGGGACTTTGCTATACTCGATCAGGGGACTTTGTTATACTCGATCACGGAACTTTGTTATACTCATCCAGGGGGCTTTGTTATACTCGATCAGGGGACTTTCTTATACTCAATCAGGGGATTTTGTCTTACACGATCAGGGCCCTTTGCTATACTCGACCGGGGGACTTTGTTATAATCGATCAGGGGACTTTCGTATGCTCGATCTAGGGAATTTGCTATACTGGGCCAGGGGACTTTTTTATACTCGATGAAGGGACTTTGTTACACTGGACCAGGGGACATTTTTATTCTCGATTAGGGGACTTTGTTATCCTCGATCAGGGGACTTTGTTATACTGGACCAGGAGACTTTGTTATACTCGATCAGGGAACGTTGTTATACTCGATCAGGGAACTTTGTTATACTCATCCAGGGGGCTTTGTTATTTTCCATCAGGGGACTTTGTTATACTCGATAAAAGGCCTTTTTTGGACTCGATCAGGGGATTTTGTTATACTCGAGCAGGGGGCTTTGTTATACTCGATCAGGGGACTTTTTTATACTCGATCAGGAGGCTTTGTTATACTCGATCAGGGGACTTTGCTATGCTCGATCATAGGAACTTTTTTATACTTGACCAATGGACTTTGTTATCCTCGATGAGGGGACTTTGTTATACTCGACCAGGGGACTTTGTTATACTCGATCAGGGGGCTTTTTTATACTCGACCAGAGGACTTTGTTATACTCTATCAGGGGACTTTGTTATACTCGATCAGGGGACTTTGTTATACTCGATTAGGGGCCTTTGTTATACACGATGAGGGGGCTTTGTTATACTCGACCCGGGGACTTTGCTATAATCGACCAGGGGACTTTGTTATACTCGTTTAGGGGACTTTGTTATACTAGACCAGGGGACTTTTTTATACTTGATCAGGGGACTTTCTCATACTTGACCAGAGGCCATTTATACTCGATCCGGGGACTTTGTTATACTCGATGAGTGGACTTTCCTATATTTGACCAATGGACTTTGCTATACTCGATGAGGGGCCTTTGTTATACTCGATCAGGGGACATTGTTAAACTCGACCAGGGGACTTTCTTATATTCGATCAGGGGACTTTGTTATACAACACCAGGGACTTTGTTATACTCGATCAGAGGATATGTTATACTCGATCAGGGGACTTTGTTATATTCTATCAGAGGACTTTGTTATACTCGACTAGGGGACATTTTATATTCGATCAGGGGATATGCTATACTCGACCAGGGGACTTTGTTATACACGATTAGGGGACTTTGTTATACTCGATGAGGAAACTTAGTCTTACTCGATCAGGGCCCTTTGTCATACTCGTCCAGAGGACTTTGTTATAATCGATTAGGGGACTTTGTTATGCTCGATCTGGGGACTTTGTTAAACTAGGCCAGGAGACGTTGTTATACTCGATGAGGGGACTTTTTTTTACTCGATGAGAGGACTTTGTTACACTGGACCAGGGGACATTTTTATACTCGATTAGGGGACTTTGTTATACTCGATAAGGCGACTTTGTTATACTGGACCAGGAGACTTTGTTATACTCGATCAGGGGACGTTGTTATACTCGATCAGGGAACTTTGTTATACTCGATCAGGGGACTTTGTCTTACTCAATCAGGGCCCTTTGCTATACTCGACCGGGGGACTTTGTTATAATCGATTAGGGGACTTTGGTATGCTCGACCTAGGGACTTTGTTATACTCGATCAGGGACTTTGTTATACTCGACCAGGGGCCTTTGTTATACTCAATTAGGGGACTTTGTTAAACTCGATAAGGGGACTTTGTTATACTCGATAAGGGGAATTTGCTATACTCGATGAGGGGACTTTGTTAGACTCGAACAGGTGACTTTGTTATACTCGACCAGGGGACGTTGTTATACTTGATTAGGCGGCTTTGTTATACTTGATCAGGGGACTTTCTTATACTTTCGATTAGAGGCCTTTTGGACTCGATTGGGGGCTTTAATTTATACTTTCGACAAAGGGGACTTTGTTATACTCAGTGAGGAGGCTTTGTTATATGATTCGGGACAATGCTGACCAGGGACTTTATTATACTCATTGAGGATCTCTTTATATACTTATTAGTGGACTTTCATTGTGTTCTCGATGAGGGGCCTTTTTGTTATACTCGATGAAGACTTTTGTTATATACTCTGACCAGGGGACTGTTATGCTCGATCAGGACTTTTTATATACTCGATAGAGGACTTTTTGTTATACTCAATCGGGGGATATATTATACTGGAATGGGGACTTTTGTTATACTCATCGAGACTTTATTTATACTCGATCAGGGACTTTTTTATACTGATGAGGAGGCTTTGTTATACTCGATCAGGGGACTTTGCTAAACTCGACCAGGGGACTTTGTTATACTCGAGCAGGGGGCTTTGTTATACTCAATTAGGGGACTTTGTTATACTCGATCAGGGGACTTTGTTACACTTTATTAGGGGACTTTGTTATACTCGATCAGCGGACTTTGTTACACTGGACCAGGGGTCATTTTTATACTCGATTAGGGGACTTTGTTATTCTCGATTAGGGGACTTTTGTTACACTCGATCAGGGAACTTTGTTTTACTCGACCAGGGACCTTAGTTATACTCGATTAGGGGACTTTGTTATACTCGATATGGGGACTTTGTTATGCTCGAAAAGGGGAATTTTTTATATTCGATAAGGGTTTTTGTTATACTCGAACAGGGGACTTTGTTATACTCGACCAGGGGCCTTTGTTATACTCGATCAGGGGCCTTTGTTATACTAGATTAGGGGACTTTGTTATACTCGATTAGAGGCCTTTGTTATATTCGATGAGGAGGCTTTGTTATACTCGACCAGAGGACTTGCTATAGTCGACCAGGGTACTTTTTTATACTCGATCAGGGGACTTTGTTACACTGGAACAGGGGACATTTTATACTCGATTAGGGGACTTTGTTTTACTCGATCAGGGGACTTTGCTATACTCGATCAGGGGACTTTGTTATACTCGATCACGGAACTTTGTTATACTCATCCAGGGGGCTTTGTTATACTCGATCAGGGGACTTTCTTATACTCAATCAGGGGATTTTGTTATAATCGATCAGGGGACTTTGGTATGCTTGATCTAGGGACTTTGTTATACTGGGCCAGGGGACTTTTTTATACTCGATGAAGGGACTTTGTTACACTGGACCAGGGGACATTTTTATTCTCGATTAGGGGACTTTGTTATACTGAACCAAGAGACTTTGTTATACTCGATCAGGGAACGTTGTTATACTTATCCAGGGGGCTTTGTTGTTTTCCATCAGGGGACTTTTTTATACTCGATCAGGGGACTTTAGTATGCTCGACCGGGGGACTTTGTTATAATCGATTAGGGGACTTTGGTATGCTCGATCTAGGGACTTTGTTATACTCGATCAGGGACTTTGTTATACTCGATAAGGGGATTTTGTTATACTCGATAAGGGAATTGTTTTACTCGATAAGGGGACTTTCTTATACTCGATTAGAGGCCTTTTTTAGACTCGATCAGGGGACTTTGTTATTCTCGAGCAGGGAGCTTTGTTATACTCGATCATGGGACTTTGTTATACTCGATCAGGAGGCTTTGTTATACTCGATTACGGGACTTTGCTATACTCGACCAGGGGACTTTGTTATACTCGAGCAGGGGGCTCTGTTATACTCGATTAGGGGACTTTGTCTTACTCGCTCAGGGCCCTTTGCTATACTGGACCGGGGACTTTGATATAATCGATCAGGGGACTTTGGTATGCTTGATCTAGGGACTTTGTTATACTCGATCAGGGACTTTGTTATACTCGACCAGGGGCCTTAGTTATACTCGATTAGGGGACTTTGTTATACTCGATAAGGGGACTTTGTTATACTCGATAAGGGGAATTTGTTATACTCGATGAGGGGACTTTGTTAGTCTCGAACAGGGGACTTTGTTATACTCGACCAGGGGACATTGTTATACTTGATTAGGCGGCTTTGTTATACTTGATCAGGGGACTTTCTTATACTCGATTAGAGGCCTTTTTTGGACTCGATTAGGGGACTTTGTTATACTCAAGCAGGGGGCTTTGTTATACTCGATCAGGGGACTTTGTTATACTCGATGAGGAGGCTTTGTTATACTCGACCAGAGGACTTTGTTATACTCAATTCGGGGATATGTTATACTCGATCAGGGGACTTTGTTGTACTTATCCAGGGGACTTTGTTATTCTCGATGAGAGGCCTTTGTTATAGTCGATGAGGGGACTTTGTTATACTCGACCAGGGGACTTTGTTATACTCGATCAGGGGACTTTTTTATACTCGACCAGAGGACTTTGTTATACTCAATTCGGGGATATGTTATACTCGATCAGGGGACTTTGTTGTACTTATCCAGGGGACTTTGTTATTCTCGATCAGGGGACTTTGTTATATGCGACCAGGAGACTTTGTTATACTCGATTAGGGGCCTTTGTTATACTCGTCCAGGGGGGCTTTGTTATACTAGGATCAGGGGACTTTGTTATACTCGATGAGGGGACTTTCCTATACTCGACCAGGGGACTTTGTTATACTCGATCAGGGGACTTTTTTATACTCGACCAGAGGACTTTGTTATACTCAATCAGGGGATATGTTATACTCGATCAGGGGACTTTGTTGTACTCATCCAGGGGACTTTGTCTTACTCGATCAGGGCGCTTTGTTATACTCGACCAGGGGACTTTGTTAAACTAGGCCAGGAGACGTTGTTATACTCGATCAGGGGATATGTTATACTCGATCAGGGGACTTTGTTATACTGGACCAGGGGACTTTGTTATATGCGATCAGGAGACTTTGTTTTACTCGATTAGGGCCTTTGTTATACTCGATGAGGGTGCTTTATTATGCTCGACCAGGGGACTTTGTTATACTCGATTAGGGGACTTTGTTATATTCGACCAGGGGACTTTTTATACTTGATCAGGAGACTTTGTCTTACTCGACCAGAGGCCTTTGTTATACTCCATCGAGGAACTTTGTTATACTCGATGAGTGGACTTTACTATATTTGACCAATGGGCTTTGCTATACTCGATGAGGGGCCTTTGTTATGCTCGATCAGGGGACATTGTTATACTCGACCAGGTGACATTGTTATACTCGATCAGGGGACTTTGTTATACTCGACCAGAGGACTTTGTTATACTCCACCAGGGACTTTGTTATATTCGATCAGGGGATATGTAATACTCGATCAGGGGACTTTGTTATACTCGATCAGGGGACTTTGTCATACTCGACCAGAGAACTTTGTTATACTCGATCAGGGGATATGTTATACTCGATCAGGGTTCTTTGTTATACTTGATCAGGGGACTTTGTTATACTTGATTAGGGGACTTTGTTATACTAGATCAGGGGGCTTTGTTATTTTCCATGAGGGGACTTTGTTATACTCGATCAGGGGACTTTGGTATGCTCGACCGGGGGACTTTGTTATAATCGATTAGGGGACTTTGGCATGCTCGATCTAGGGACTTTGTTATACTCGATCAGGGACTTTGTTATCCTCGATAAGGGGAATTTGTTTTACTCGATAAGTGGACTTTGTTAGACTCGAACAGGGGACTTTATTATACTTGACCAGGAGACTTTGTTATTCTCGATTAGGCGCCTTTGTTATACTCGATCATGCGACTTTCTTATACTCGATTAGAGGCCTTTTTTAGACTCGATCAGGGGACTTTGTTATACTCGAGGAGGGAGCTTTGTTATACTCGATCAGGGGACTTTGTTATACTCGATCAGGAGGCTTTGTTATACTCGATTAGGGGACTTTGTTATACTCGACCAGGGGACTTTGTTATACTCGAGCAGGGGGCTCTGTTATACTCGATTAGGGGACTTTGGTATACTCGATCATGAGGCTTTGTTATACTCGATCAGGGGACTTTGCTAAACTCGACCAGGGGACTTTGTTATACTCGAGCACGGGGCTTTGTTATACTCGATTAGGGGACTTTGTTATACTCGATCAGGAGGCTTTGTTATACTCGATCAGGAGACTTTGCTGTGCTCGATCATGGGAACTTTTTTATACTTGACCACTGGACTTTGTTATACTCGATGAGGGGACTTTGTTATACTCGACCAGGGGACTTTGTTATACTCGATCAGGGGACTTTTTATACTCGACCAGAGGACTTTGTTATACTCTATCAGGGGACTTTGTTATACTCGATCAGGAGACTTGTCTATGCTCGATCATGGGAACTTTTTTATACTTGACCAATGGACTTTGTTATACTCGATGAGGGGACTTTGTTATACTCATCCAGGAGACTTTGTTATACTCGATCAGGGGAATTTGTTATATGCGATCAGGAGACTTTGTTATACTCGATTAGGAACCTTTGTTATACTCGTCCAGGGGGGCTTTGTTATACTAGGATCAGGGGACTTTGTTATACTCGATGAGGGAACTTAGTCTTACTCGATCAGCGCCCTTTGTTATACTCGACCAGGGGACTTTGTTATAATCGATTAGGGAACTTTGTTATGCTCGATCTGGGGACTTTGTTAAACTAGGCCAGGGAGACGTTGTTATACTCGATCAGGGGATATGTTATACTCGATCAGGGGACTTTGTTATACTGGACCAGGGGACTTTGTTATACTCGATCAGGGGACTTTGTTATACTCGAGCAGGGAACTTTGTGATACTCATCCAGGGGGCTTTGTCATACTCGATCAGGGGACTTTCTTATACTCAATCAGGGGATTTTGTCTTACACGATCAGGGCCCTTTGCTATACTCGACAGGGGGACTTTGTTATAATCCGTCAGGGGACTTTGGTATGCTCGATCTAGGGACTTTGTTATACTGGGCCAGGGGACGTTTTTATACTCGATGAAGGGACTTTGTTATACTCATCCAGCCGGGCTTTGTTATTTTCCATCAAGTGACTTTGTTATACTCGATCAGGGGACTTAGGTATGCTCGACCGGGGGACTTTGTTATAATCGATTAGGGGACTTTGGTATGCTCGATCTAGGGACTTTGTTATACTCGATCAGGGACTTTGTTATATACTCGATAAGGGGAATACTCGATAAGGGGACTTTGTTAGACTCGAACAGGGGACTTTGTTATACTTGACCAGGGGACTTTGTTATACTCGATTAGGCGGCTTTGTTATACTCGATCAGGGGACTTTCTTTTACTCGATTAGAGGCCTTTTTTAGACTCGATCAGGGGACTTTGTTATACTCGAGCAGGGAGCTTTGTTATAATCGATCAGGGGACTTTGTTATACTCAATCAGGAGGCTTTGTTATACTCGACTAGGGGACTTTACTATACTCGACCAGGGGACTTTGTTATACTCGAGCAGGGGGCTCTGTTACACTCGATTAGGGGACTTTGTCTTACTCGCTCAGGGCCCTTTGCAATACTGGACCGGGGACTTTGTTATACTCGATTAGGGGACTTTGTTGTACTCGATAAGGGGACTTTGTTACTCGATAAGGTGAATTTGTTATACTCGATAAGGGGACTTTGTTAGACTCGAACAGGGGACTTTGTTATACTCGATCAGAGGACTTTGTTATACTCGACGAGGGGCTTTTTTATACTCGATTAGATAACTTTGTTATACTCGACCAGGAGATTTTGTGATACTCGATCAGGGGACTTTGTTATACTTGATCAGAGGACTTTGTTATACTCGACCAAGTGCCTTTGTTATGCTCGATTAGAAAACTTTGTTATACTCGACCAGGGAACTTTGTTATACTCCACCAGGGACTTTGTGATACTCGATCAGTGGATATGTTATACTCGATCAGGGGACTTTGTTATACTCGGTTCAGGGGACTTTGTTATACTCGATGAGGGGGCTTAGTCTTACTCGATCAGGGCCCTTTGTCTTACTCGACCAGGGGACTTTGTTATAATCGATTAGGGGACTTTGTTATCCTCGATCTGGGAACTTTGTTAAACTAGGCCAGGAGACGTTGTTATACTCGATCAGGGGACTTTCTTATACTGGACCAGGAGACTTTGTTATACTCGATCAGGGGACTTTGTTATACTCGATCAGGGAACTGTTATACTCATCCAGGGGGCTGTGTCATACTCGACCAGGGGACTTTGTTATACTCGATCAGGGGACTTTGTTATACTCGATCAGGGAACTTTCTTATACTCATCCAGGGGGCTTTGTCATACTCGATCAGGTGACTTTCTTATACTCGATCAGGGGATTTTGTCTTACACGATCAGGGCCCTTTGCTATACTCGACCGGGGGACTTTGTTATAATCGATTAGGGGACTTTGGTATGCTCGATCTAGGGACTTTGTTATACTCGATCAGGGACTTTGTTATACTCGTCAGGGGCCTTTGTTATATTCGATTAGGGGACTTTGTTATACTCGATAAGGGGACTTTGTTATACTCGATAAGGGGAATTTGTTATACTGGATGAGGGGACTTTGTTAGACTCGAACAGGGGACTTTGTTATACTCGACCAGGGGACGTTGTTATACTCGATTAGGCGGCTTTGTTATACTTGATCAGGGGACTTTCTTATACTCGACTAGAGGCCTTTTTTGGACTCGATTAGGGGACTTTGTTATACTCGAGCCGGGGGCTTTGTTATACTCGCTCAGGGGCCTTTGTTACACTCGTACAGGGGCCTTTGTTATACTCGACCAGGGGACTTTGTTATACTCGAGCAGGGGGCTTTGTTATACTCGATTAGGGGACTTTGTTATACTCGATGAGGAGGCTTTGTTATACTCGTTCAGGGGACTTTGCTATGCTCGATCATGGGAACTTTTTTATACTTGACCAATGGACTTTGTTATACTCGATGAGGGGACTTTGTTATATTCGACTAGGGGACTTTGTTATACTCGATCAGGGGACTTTTTTATACTCGACCAGAGGACTTTGTTATACTCTATCAGGGGACTTTGTTATACTCGATCAGGGGACTTTGTTATACTAGATTAGGGGCCTTTGTTATACTCGATGAGGGGGCTTTGTTATACTCGACCCGGGGACTTTGCTATAATCGACCAGGGGACTTTGTTATACTCGTTTAGGGGACTTTGTTATACTAGACCAGGGGACTTTTTTATACTTGATCAGGGGACTTTCTCATACTAGACCAGAGGCCATTGTTATACTCGATCGGGGGACTTTGTTATACTCGATGAGTGGACTTTCCTATATTTGACCAATGGACTTTGCTATACTCGATGAGGGGCTTTTGTTATACTCGACCAGAGGACTTTGTTATACTCAATCAGCGGATATGTTATACTCGATCAGGGGACTTTGTTATACTCATCCATGGGACTTTGTTATACTCGATCAGGGGACTTTGTTATACTCGATGAGGGCCCTTTGTTATACTCCACCAGGGGACTTTGTTAAACTAGGCCAGGAGACGTTGTTATACTCGATCAGGGGATATGTTATACTCGATCAGGGTACTTTGTTATACTGGACCAGGGGACTTTGTTATACGCGATCAGGAGACTTTGTTATACTCAATTAGGGGCCTTTGTTATACTCGATGAGGGTGCTTTATTATGCTCGACCAGGGGACTTTGTTATATTCGATTAGGGGACTTTGTTATATTCGACCAGAGGCCTTTGCTATACTCGATCGGGGAACTTTGTTATAATCGATGAGTGGACTTTACTATATTTGACCAATGGGCTTTGCTATACTCGATGAGGGGCCTTTGTTATACTCGATCAGGGGACATTGTTATACTCGACCAGGTGACATTGTTATACTCGATCAGGGGACTTTGTTATACTCGACCAGAGGACTTTGTTATACTCGATCAGGTGATATGTTATACTCGATCAGGGGACTTTGTTATACTCGATCAGAGGACTTTGTTATACTCGACGAGGGGCTTTTTTATACTCGATTAGAAAACTTTGTTATACTCGACCAGGAGACTTTGTGATACTCGATCAGGGGACTTTGTTATACTCCACCAGGGACTTTGTTATATTCGATCAGGGGATATGTAATACTCGATCAGGGGACTTTGTTATACTCGATCAGGGGACTTTGTCATACTCGACCAGAGGAATTTGTTATACTCGATCAGGGGATATGTTATACTCGATCAGGGGTCTTTGTTATACTTGATCAGGGGACTTTGTTATACTTGATTAGGGGACTTTGTTATACTAGATCAGGGGACTTTGTTATACTTGATCAGAGGACTTTGTTATACTCGACCAAGGGCCTTTGTTATGCTCGATTAGAAAACTTTGTTATTCTCGACCAGGGAACTTTGTTATACTCCACCAGGGACTTTGTGATACTCGATCAGTGGATATGTTATACTCAATCAGGGGACTTTGTTATACTCGGTTCAGGGGACTTTGTTATACTCGTTCAAGGGGCTTTTTTATACTAGGATCAGGGGACTTTGTTATACTCGATGACGGGACTTAGTCTTACTCGATCAGGGCCCTTTGTCATACTCGACCAGGGGACTTTCTTATAATCGATTAGGGGACTTTGTTATCCTCGATCTGGGGACTTTGTTAAACTAGGCCAGGAGACGTTGTTATACTCGATCAGGGGATATTTTATACTCGATCAGGGGACTTTGTTATACTGGACCAGGGGACTTTGTTATACTCGATCAGGGGACTTTGTTATACTCGATCAGGGAACTGTTATACTCATCCAGGGGGCTTTGTCATACTCGACCAGGGGACTTTGTTATACTCGATCAGGGGATTTTGTCTTACACAATCGGGCCCTTTGCTATACTCGACCGGGGGATTTTGTTATAATCGATCAGGGGACTTTGGTATGCTCGATCTAGGGACTTTGTTATACCCGGCCAGCGGACTTTTTTATACTCGATGAGGGGACTTTGTTTCACTGGACCAGGGGACATTTTTATACACGATTAGGGGACTTTGTTATACTCGATCAGGGGACTTTGTCTTACTCGATCAGGGCCCTTTGCTATACTAGACCAGGGGACTTTGTTATAATCGATTAGGGAGCTTTGGTATGCTCGACCTAGGGACTTTGTTATACTCGATTAGGGACTTTGTTATACTCGACCAGGGGCCTTTGTTAAACTCGATTAGGGGACTTTGTTATACTCGATAACGGGACTTTGTTATACTCGATAAGGGGAATTTGTTATACTCGATACGGGAACTTTGTTATACTCGATCAGGGGACTTTCTTATACTCGATTAGAGGCCTTTTTTGGACTCGATCAGGGGACTTTGTTATATTCGAGCAGAGGGCTTTGTTATACTCGATCAGGGGACATTGTTATACTCGATCAGGAGGCTTTCTTATACTCGATCAGGGACTTTGCTATACTCGACCAGGGGACTTTGTTATACTCAATCAGGGGATATGTTATACTCGATCAGGGGACTTTGTTAAACTAGGCCAGGAGACGTTGTTATACTCGATCAGGGGATATGTTATACTCGATCAGGGGACTTTGTTATACTGGACCAGGGGACTTTGTTATACGCGATCAGGAGACTTTGTTATACTTGATTAGGGGCCTTTGTTATACTCGATGAGGGTGCTTTATTATGCTCGACCAGGGGACTTTGTTATACTCGATTAGGGGACTTTGTTATATTCGACCAGGGGACTTTTTATACTTGATCGGGAGACTTTGTCTTACTCGACCAGAGGCCTTTGTTATACTCCATCGAGGAACTTTGTTATACTCGATGAGTGGACTTTACTATATTTGACCAATGGGCTTTGCTATACTCGATGAGGGGCCTTTGTTATGCTCGATCAGGGGACATTGTTATACTCGACCAGGTGACATTGTTATACTCGATCAGGGGACTTTGTTATACTCGACCAGAGGACTTTGTTATACTCCACCAGGGACTTTGTTATATTCGATCAGGGGATATGTAATACTCGATCAGGGGACTTTGTTATACTCGATCAGGGGACTTTGTCATACTCGACCAGAGAACTTTGTTATACTCGATCAGGGGATATGTTATACTCGATCAGGGTTCTTTGTTATACTTGATCAGGGGACTTTGTTATACTTGATTAGGGGACTTTGTTATACTAGATCAGGGGGCTTTGTTATTTTCCATGAGGGGACTTTGTTATACTCGATCAGGGGACTTTGGTATGCTCGACCGGGGGACTTTGTTATAATCGATTAGGGGACTTTGGCATGCTCGATCTAGGGACTTTGTTATACTCGATCAGGGACTTTGTTATCCTCGATAAGGGGAATTTGTTTTACTCGATAAGTGGACTTTGTTAGACTCGAACAGGGGACTTTATTATACTTGACCAGGAGACTTTGTTATTCTCGATTAGGCGCCTTTGTTATACTCGATCATGCGACTTTCTTATACTCGATTAGAGGCCTTTTTTAGACTCGATCAGGGGACTTTGTTATACTCGAGGAGGGAGCTTTGTTATACTCGATCAGGGGACTTTGTTATACTCGATCAGGAGGCTTTGTTATACTCGATTAGGGGACTTTGCTATACTCGACCAGGGGACTTTGTTATACTCGAGCAGGGGGCTCTGTTATACTAGATTAGGGGACTTTGTCTTACTCGCTCAGGGCCCTTTGCTATACTGGACCGGGGACTTTGTTATAATCGATCAGGGGACTTTGGTATGCTTGATCTAGGGACTTTGTTATACTGGGCCAGGGGACTTTTTTATACTCGATCAGGGGACTTTGTTACACTGGACTAGGGGACATTTTTATACTCGATTAGGGGACATTGTTACACTCGATGAGGGACTTTGTTATACTCGACCAGGGCCTTTGTTATACTCGATTAGGGGACTTTGTTATACTCGATGAGGGGCCTTTGTTACACTCGATCAGGGGCCTTTGTTATACTAGATCAAGGGACTTTGTTATACTCGATTAAAGTCCTTTTTTGGACTCGATCAGGGGACTTTGTTATACTCAAGCAGGGGGCTTTGTTATACTCGATCAGGGGACTTTGTTATACTCGATCATGAGGCTTTGTTATACTCGATCAGGGGACTTTGCTAAACTCGACCAGGGGACTTTGTTATACTCGAGCACGGGGCTTTGTTATACTCGATTAGGGGACTTTGTTATACTCGATCAGGAGGCTTTGTTATACTCGATCAGGAGACTTTGCTGTGCTCGATCATGGGAACTTTTTTATACTTGACCACTGGACTTTGTTATACTCGATGAGGGGACTTTGTTATACTCGACCAGGGGACTTTGTTATACTCGATCAGGGGACTTTTTATACTCGACCAGAGGACTTTGTTATACTCTATCAGGGGACTTTGTTATACGCGATCAGGAGACTTGTCTATGCTCGATCATGGGAACTTTTTTATACTTGGCCAATGGACTTTGTTATACTCGATGAGGGGACTTTGTTATACTCATCCAGGAGACTTTGTTATACTCGATCAGGGGACTTTGTTATATGCGATCAGGAGACTTTGTTATACTCGATTAGGAACCTTTGTTATACTCGTCCAGGGGGGCTTTGTTATACTAGGATCAGGGGACTTTGTTATACTCGATGAGGGAACTTAGTCTTACTCGATCAGCGCCCTTTGTTATACTCGACCAGGGGACTTTGTTATAATCGATTAGGGAACTTTGTTATGCTCGATCTGGGGACTTTGTTAAACTAGGCCAGGAGACGTTGTTATACTCGATCAGGGGATATGTTATACTCGATCAGGGGACTTTGTTATACTGGACCAGGGGACTTTGTTATACTCGATCAGGGGACTTTGTTATACTCGATCAGGGAACTTTGTTATACTCATCCAGGGGCTTTGTCATACTCGTTCAGGGGACTTTCTTATACTCGATCAGGGATTTTGTCTTACAAGATCTGGGCCCTTGCTATACCGGCCAGGGGACTTTGTTATAACTGGTCAGGGACTTTGGTATGCTCGACCTAGGACTCGGTTATACTGGGCCAGGGACGCTTTTATACTCGATGAAGGGACTTTGTTATACTCATCCAGCCGGGCTTTTGTTTATTTTCCATTATGACTTTGTTATACCTGATCAGGGGACTTAGGCATGCTCGACCGGGACTTTGTTATAATCGATTAGGGGACTTTGGTATGCTCGATCTAGGGACTTTGTTATACTCGATCAGGGACTTTGTTATACTCGATAAGGGGACTTTGTTATACTCGATAAGGGGAATTTGCTTTACTCGATAAGGGGACTTTGTTAGACTCGAACAGGGGACTTTGTTATATTTGACCAGGGGACTTTGTTATACTCGATTAGGCGGCTTTCTTATACTCGATCAGGGGACTTTCTTATACTCGATTAGAGGCCTTTTTTAGACTCGATCAGGGGACTGTGTTATACTCGAGCAGGGAGCTTTGTTATAATCGATCAGGGGACTTTGTTATACTCAATCAGGAGGCTTTGTTATACTCGACTAGGGGACTTTACTATACTCGACCAGGGGACTTTGTTATACTCGAGCAGGGGGCTCTGTTACACTCGATTAGGGGACTTTGTCTTACTCGGGCCAGGGCCCTTGGGTAATACTGGCCCGACTCTGTTATACCATTAGGACTTTGCTGTACTATAAGGGTTTCGTTGCCTGATAAGGTGAATTTGTTATACTCGATCAGGGGACTGTTATATTCGACATGGGGAATTTGTTATACTCGATCAGGGGACTTTGTTATACTCGGATGAGGGGCTTTTGTACTGGGACAGATAACTTTGTTATACTCGACCAGGAGATTTTGCATATCTCGATCAGGGACTTTTGTTATACTTGATCAGAGGACTTTGTTATACTCGACCAAGTGCCTTTGTTATGCTCGATTAGAAAACTTTGTTATACTCGACCAGGGAACTTTGTTATACTCCACCAGGGACTTTGTGATACTCGATCAGTGGATATGTTATACTCGATCAGGGGACTTTGTTATACTCGGTTCAGGGGACTTTGTTATACTCGATGAGGGGGCTTAGTCTTACTCGATCAGGGCCCTTTGTCTAACTCGACCAGGGGACTTTGTTATAATCGATTAGGGGACTTTGTTATCCTCGATCTGGGAACTTTGTTAAACTAGGCCAGGAGACGTTGTTATACTCGATCAGGGGACTTTCTTATACTGGACCAGGAGACTTTGTTATACTCGATCAGGGGACTTTGTTATACTCGATCAGGGAACTGTTATACTCATCTAGGGGGCTGTGTCATACTCGACCAGGGGACTTTGTTATACTCGATCAGGGGACTTTGTTATACTCGATCAGGGAACTTTCTTATACTCATCCAGGGGGCTTTGGTCATACTTGATCAGTGACTTTCTTTATACTGATCAGGGGATTTTGTCTTTACACGATCAGGCCCTTTACATATACTCGACCGGGACTTTGTTATAACGATTAGGGGACTTTTGGTATGCCTGATCTAGGGACTTTGTTATACCTCGATCAGGGACTTTGTTATACTCGACCAGGGGCCTTTGTTATACTCGATTAGGGGACTTTGTTAAACTCGATAAGGGGACTTTGTTATACTCGATAAGGGGAATTTGTTATACTCGATGAGGGAACTTTGTTAGACTCGAACAGGGACTTTGTTATACTCGACCAGGGGACGTTGTTATACTTGATTAGGCGGCTTTGTTATACTTGATCAGGGGACTTTCTTATACTCGATTAGAGGCCTTTTTTGGACTCGATTAGGGGACTTTGTTATACTCGAGCAGGGGGCTTTGTTATACTCGACAAGGGGACTTTGTTATACTCGATGAGGAGGCTTTGTTATACTCGATTACGGGACTTTCCTATACTCGACCAGGGGACTTTGTTATACTCGAAAGCAGGGGGCTTTGTTATACCTCGATTAGGGACTTGTTATACCTCTATGAGGAGGCTTTGTTATACCTGTTCAGGGGACTTTGCTATGCTCGATCATGGAACTTTTTATACTTGACCAATGGACTTTGTTATACCTTCGATGAGGAATTTTGTTATATCTGACTAGGGGACTTTTGTTATACTCGATCAGGGACTTTTTTGTGCTCGACCAGAGGACTTGTTATATAATTTCTATCAGGGGACTTTGCTATACTCAACCAGGGGACTTTGTTATACTCGATTAGGGGCCTCATTTATACTCGATGAGGGGGCTTTGTTAAACTCGATCAGGGGACTTTGCTATAGTCGACCAGGGGACTTTGTTATACTCGATTAGGGGACTTTGTTATACTCGACCAGGGGACTTTTATATACTTGATCAGGGGACTTTGTCATACTTGACCAGAGGCCATTGTTATACTCGATCGGGGGACTTTGTTATACTCGATGAGTGGACTTTCCTATATTTGACCAATGGACTTTGCTATACTCGATGAGGGGCTTTTGTTATACTCGACCAGAGGACTTTGTTATACTCAATCAGCGGATATGTTATACTCGATCAGGGGACTTTGTTATACTCATCCATGGGACTTTGTTATACTCGATCAGGGGACTTTGTTATACTCGATGAGGGCCCTTTGTTATACTCGACCAGGGGACTTTGTTAAACTAGGCCAGGAGACGTTGTTATACTCGATCAGGGGATATGTTATACTCGATCAGGGGACTTTGTTATACTGGACCAGGGGAATTTGTTATACGCGATCAGGAGACTTTGTTATACTCGATTAGGGGCCTTTGTTATACTCGATGAGGGTGCTTTATTATGCTCGACCAGGGGACTTTGTTATATTCGATTAGGGGACTTTGTTATATTCGACCAGAGGCCTTTGTTATACTCGATCGGGGAACTTTGTTATAATCGATGAGTGGATCTTACTATATTTGACCAATGGGCTTCATATACTCGAGTTCTTGTTATACTCTGATCAGGGACATTGCTATACTCTTGGACCAGGTGACAGCTATATTCTCGATCAGTAATTGTTATACTTGACCAATGGACTTTGTTATACTCAATGAGGGGCCTTTGTTATACTCGATCAGGGGATTTTTGTTATACTCGATCAGAGACTTTGTTATACTCGACCAGGGGCCTTTGTTTTACTCGATCACTGGACTTTGTTATACTCAATAAGGCAACTTTGTTAGATTCGAACAGGGGACTTTGTTATACTCGAAAAGGGGACTTTGAAATACTCGATTAGGCGGCTTTGTTATACTCGATCACGGGCATTTGTTATACTAGATCAGGGGACTTTTTTATACTCGACCAGAGGAATTTGTTATACTCGATCAGGGATATGCGTTATACCTGATCAGTCTTTGTTATACTGCATCAGGGACTTTGTTATACTTGATTAGGGGACTTTGTTATACTAGATCAGGGGACTTTGTTATACTTGATCAGAGGACTTTGTTATACTCGACCAAGGGCCTTTGTTATGCTCGATTAGAAAACTTTGATATTCTCGACCAGGGAACTTTGTTATACTCCACCAGGGACTTTGTGATACTCGATCAGTGGATATGTTATACTCAATCAGGGGACTTTGTTATACTCGGTTCAGGGGACTTTGTTATACTCGTTCAAGGGGCTTTTTTATACTAGGATCAGGGGACTTTGTTATACTCGATGACGGGACTTAGTCTTACTCGATCAGGGCCCTTTGTCATACTCGACCAGGGGACTTTCTTATAATCGATTAGGGGACTTTGTTATCCTCGATCTGGGGACTTTGTTAAACTAGGCCAGGAGACGTTGTTATACTCGATCACGGGATATGTTATACTCGATCAGGGGACTTTGTTATACTGGACCAGGGGACTTTGTTATACTCGATCAGGGGACTTTGTTATACTCGATCAGGGAACTGTTATACTCATCCAGGGGGCTTTGTCATACTCGACCAGGGGACTTTGTTATACTCGATCAGGGGATTTTGTCTTACACGATCAGGGCCCTTTGCTATACTCGACCGGGGGATTTTGTTATAATCGATCAGGGGACTTTGGTATGCTCGATCTAGGGACTTTGTTATACCCGGCCAGCGGACTTTTTTATACTCGATGAGGGGACTTTGTTTCACTGGACCAGGGGACATTTTTATACACGATTAGGGGACTTTGTTATACTCGATCAGGGGACTTTGTCTTACTCGATCAGGGCCCTTTGCTATAATCGACCGGGGGACTTTGTTATAATCGATTAGGGGGCTTTGGTATGCTTGACCTAGGGACTTTGTTATACTCGATCAAGGACTTTGTTATACTCGACCAGGGGCCTTTGTTATACTCGATTAGGGGACTTTGTTATACTCGATAACGGGACTTTGTTATACTCGATAAGAGGAATTTGTTATACTCGATACGGGGACTTTGTTATACTCGATCAGGGGACTTTCTTATACTCGATTAGAGGCCTTTTTTGGACTCGATCAGGGGACTTTGTTATATTCGAGCAGAGGGCTTTGTTATACTCGATCAGGGGACATTGTTATACTCGATCAGGAGGCTTTCTTATACTCGATCAGGGACTTTGCTATACTCGACCAGGGGACTTTGTTATACTCAATCAGGGGATATGTTATACTCGATCAGGGGACTTTGTTAAACTAGGCCAGGAGACGTTGTTATACTCGATCAGGGGATATGTTATACTCGATCAGGGGACTTTGTTATACTGGACCAGGGGACTTTGTTATACGCGATCAGGAGACTTTGTTATACTTGATTAGGGGCCTTTGTTATACTCGATGAGGGTGCTTTATTATGCTCGACCAGGGGACTTTGTTATACTCGATTAGGGGACTTTGTTATATTCGACCAGGGGACTTTTTATACTTGATCGGGAGACTTTGTCTTACTCGACCAGAGGCCTTTGTTATACTCCATCGAGGAACTTTGTTATACTCGATGAGTGGACTTTACTATATTTGACCAATGGGCTTTGCTATACTCGATGAGGGGCCTTTGTTATACTCGATCAGGGGACATTGTTATACTCGACCAGGTGACATTGTTATACTCGATCAGGGGACTTTGTTATACTCGACCAGAGGACTTTGTTATACTCCACCAGGGACTTTGTTATATTCGATCAGGGGATATGTAATACTCGATCAGGGGACTTTGTTATACTCGATCAGGGGACTTTGTCATACTCAACCAGAGAACTTTGTTATACTCGATCAGGGGATATGTTATACTCGATCAGGGGTCTTTGTTATACTTGATCAGGGGACTTTGTTATACTTGATTAGGGGACTTTGTTATACTAGATCAGGGGGCTTTGTTATTTTCCATCAGGGGACTTTGTTATACTCGATCAGGGGACTTTGGTATGCTCGACCGGGGGACTTTGTTATAATCGATTAGGGGACTTTGGCATGCTCGATCTAGGGACTTTGTTATACTCGATCAGGGACTTTGTTATCCTCGATAAGGGGACTTTGTTATACTCGATAAGGGGAATTTGTTTTACTCGATAAGTGGACTTTGTTAGACTCGAACAGGGGACTTTATTATACTTGACCAGGAGACTTTGTTATTCTCGATTAGGCGCCTTTGTTATACTCGATCATGCGACTTTCTTATACTCGATTAGAGGCCTTTTTTAGACTCGATCAGGGGACTTTGTTATACTCGAGCAGGGAGCTTTGTTATACTCGATCAGGGGACTTTGTTATACTCGATCAGGAGGCTTTGTTATACTCGATTAGGGGACTTTGCTATACTCGACCAGGGGACTTTGTTATACTCGAGCAGGGGGCTCTGTTATACTCGATTAGGGGACTTTGTCTTACTCGCTCAGGGCCCTTTGCTATACTGGACCGGGGACTTTGTTATAATCGATCAGGGGACTTTGGTATGCTTGATCTAGGGACTTTGTTATACTGGGCCAGGGGACTTTTTTATACTCGATCAGGGGACTTTGTTACACTGGACTAGGGGACATTTTTATACTCGATTAGGGGACTTTGTTACACTCGATTAGGGACTTTGTTATACTCGACCAGGGCCTTTGTTATACTCGATTAGGGGACTTTGTTATACTCGATGAGGGGCCTTTGTTACACTCGATCAGGGGCCTTTGTTATACTAGATCAAGGGACTTTGTTATACTCGATTAAAGGCCTTTTTTGGACTCGATCAGGGGACTTTGTTATACTCAAGCAGGGGGCTTTTTTATACTCGATCAGGGGACTTTGTTATACTCGATCAGGAGGCTTTGTTATACTCGATCAGGGGACTTTGCTAAACTCGACCAGGGGACTTTGTTATACTCGAGCACGGGCCTTTGTTATACTCGATTAGGGGACTTTGTTATACGCGATCAGGAGGCTTTGTTATACTCGATCAGGAGACATTGCTATGCTCGATCATGGGAACTTTTTTATACTTGACCAATGGACTTTGTTATACTCGATGAGGGGACTTTGTTATACTCGACCAGGGGACTTTGTTATACTCGATCAGGGGACTTTTTATACTCGACCAGAGGACTTTGTTATACTCTATCAGGGGACTTTGTTATACTCGATCAGGAGACTTTTCTATGCTCGATCATGGGAACTTTTTTATACTTGACCAATGGACTTTGTTATACTCGATGAGGGGACTTTGTTATACTCATCCAGGGGACTTTGTTATATGCGATCAGGAGACTTTGTTATACTCGATTAGGAACCTTTGTTATACTCTTCCAGGGGGCTTTGTTATACTAGGATCAGGGGACTTTGTTATACTCGATGAGGGGACTTAGTCTTACTCGATCAGCGCCCTTTGTTATACTCGACCAGGGGACTTTGTTATAATCGATTAGGGAACTTTGTTATGCTCGATCTGGGGACTTTGTTAAACTAGGCCAGGGAGACATTGTTATACTCGATCAGGGGATATGTTATACTCGATCAGGGGACTTTGTTATACTGGACCAGGGGACTTTGTTATATTCGATCAGGGGACTTTGTTATACTCGATCAGGGAACTTTGTTATACTCATCCAGGGGGCTTTGTCATAGTCATGAGGACTTTCTTGCTCTCTCTCAATCAGGGATTTTTTTGTCTTACAAGATCCTGGGCCCTTTTGCTATACTCGACAGGGGACTGTTATAATCCGTCAGAGACTTTGGTATGTCTCGATCTGGGGACTTTGTTGCTAGGCAGGGACGTTTTTCGATGAAGGACTTTGTTATACTCATCAGCAGACTTTGTTATTTCCATTAAGTGACTTTCGTATACTCGATCAGGGGACATTATGCTCGACCGGGGACTTTGTTATAATCGATTAGAGGACTTTGGTATGCTCCATCTAGGGACTTTGTTATACTCGATCAGGGACTTTGTTATACTCGATAAGAGGACTTTGTTAGACTCGATAAGGGGACTTTGTTAGACTCGAACAGGGGACTTTGTTATACTTGACCAGGGGACTTTGTTATACTCGATTAAACGGCTTTGTTATACTCGATCAGGGGACTTTCTTATACTCGATTAGAGGCCTTTTTTAGACTCGATCAGGGGACTTTGTTATACTCGTGCATATAATCGATAGGACATTTATACTCAATCAGAGGCTGATACCGACTAGGAACTACTATACTCAGGGACTTTGTTATATATATAAAACGAGGGAATATATTACACTCGATTAGGGACATGCCTTTCGCTCAGGGCCCTTTGCAATACTGGACCGGGGACTTTGTTATACTCGATTAGGGGACTTTGTTGTACTCGATAAGGGGACTTTGTTACTCGATAAGGTGAATTTGTTATACTCGATAAGGGGACTTTGTTAGACTCGAACAGGGGACTTTGTTATACTCGATCAGAGGACTTTGTTATACTCGACGAGGGGCTTTTTTGTACTCGATTAGATAACTTTGTTATACTCGACCAGGAGATTTTGTGATACTCGATCAGGGGACTTTGTTATACTTGATCAGAGGACTTTGTTATACTCGACCAAGTGCCTTTGTTATGCTCGATTAGAAAACTTTGTTATACTCGACCAGGGAACTTTGTTATACTCCACCAGGGACTTTGTGATACTCGATCAGTGGATATGTTATACTCGATCAGGGGACTTTGTTATACTCGGTTCAGGGGACTTTGTTATACTCGATGAGGGGGCTTAGTCTTACTCGATCAGGGCCCTTTGTCTAACTCGACCAGGGGACTTTGTTATAATCGATTAGGGGACTTTGTTATCCTCGATCTGGGAACTTTGTTAAACTAGGCCAGGAGACGTTGTTATACTCGATCAGGGGACTTTCTTATACTGGACCAGGAGACTTTGTTATACTCGATCAGGGGACTTTGTTATACTCGATCAGGGAACTGTTATACTCATCTAGGGGGCTGTGTCATACTCGACCAGGGGACTTTGTTATACTCGATCAGGGGACTTTGTTATACTCGATCAGGGAACTTTCTTATACTCATCCAGGGGGCTTTGTCATACTCGATCAGGTGACTTTCTTATACTCGATCAGGGGATTTTGTCTTACACGATCAGGGCCCTTTGCTATACTCGACAGGGAGACTTTGTTATAATCGATTAGGGGACTTTGGTATGCTCGATCTAGGGACTTTGTTATACTCGATCAGGGACTTTGTTATACTCGTCAGGGGCCTTTGTTATACTCGATAAGGGGAATTTGTTATACTGGATGAGGGGACTTTGTTAGACTCGAACAGGGGACTTTGTTATACTCGACCAGGGGACGTTGTTATACTCGATTAGGCGGCTTTGTTATACTTGATCAGGGGACTTTCTTATACTCGACTAGAGGCCTTTTTTGGACTCGATTAGGGGACTTTGTTATACTCGAGCCGGGGGCTTTGTTATACTCGCTCAGGGGCCTTTGTTACACTCGATCAGGGGCCTTTGTTATACTAGATCAGGGGAATTTGTTATACTCGAGCAGGGGGCTTTGTTATACTGGAATTAGGGACTGTTTATACTCGATGAAGGCTTTGTTATATACTCGTTCAGGGGACTTTGCTATACTCGATCTATGGAACTTGATAATGGACTGTTATACTCGATCAGGGGACTTTTTTATACTCGATCAGGAGGCTTTGTTATACTCGATCAGGGGACTTTTTTATACTCGACCAGAGGACTTTGTTATACTCTATCAGGGGACCTTGTTATACTCGATCAGGGGACTTTGTTATACTCAATTAGGGGCCTTTGTTATATTCGATGAGGGGGCTTTAATATACTCGACCCGGGGACTTTGCTATAATCGACCAGGGGACTTTGTTATACTCGTTTAGGGGACTTTGTTATACTAGACCAGGGGACTTTTTTATACTTGATCAGGGGACTTTCTCATACTAGACCAGAGGCCATTGTTATACTCGATCGGGGGACTTTGTTATACTCGATGATTGGACTTTCCTATATTTGACCAATGGACTTTGCTATACTCGATGAGGGGCTTTTGTTATACTCGACCAGAGGACTTTGTTATACTCATCCATGGGACTTTGTTATACTCGATCAGGGGGCTTTGTTATACTCGATGAGGGCCCTTTGTTATACTCGACCAGGGGACTTTGTTAAACTAGGCCAGGAGACGTTGTTATACTCGATCAGGGGATATGTTATACTCGATCAGGGGACTTTGTTATACTGGACCAGGGGACTTTGTTATACGCGATCAGGAGACTTTGTTATACTCAATTAGGGGCCTTTGTTATACTCGATGAGGGTGCTTTATTATGCTCGACCAGGGGACTTTGTTATATTCGATTAGGGGACTTTGTTATATTCGACCAGAGGCCTTTGCTATACTCGATCGGGGAACTTTGTTATAATCGATGAGTGGACTTTACTATATTTGACCAATGGGCTTTGCTATACTCGATGAGGGGCCTTTGTTATACTCGATCAGGGGACATTGTTATACTCGACCAGGTGACATTGTTATACTCGATCAGGGGACTTTGTTATATTCGACCAGAGGACTTTGTTATACTCGATCAGGTGATATGTTATACTCGATCAGGGGACTTTGTTATTCTCGACGAGGGGCTTTTTTATACTCGATTAGAAAAACTTTGTTATACTCGACCAGGAGACTTTGTGATACTCGATCAGGGGACTTTGTTATACTCCACCTGGGACTTTGTTATATTCGATCAGGGGATATGTAATACTCGATCAGGGGACTTTGTTATACTCGATCAGGGGACTTTGTCATACTCGACCAGAGGAATTTGTTATACTCGATCAGGGGATATGTTATACTCGATCAGGGGTCTTTGGTATACTTGATCAGGGGACTTTGTTATACTTGATTAGGGGACTTTGTTATACTAGATCAGGGGACTTTGTTATACTTGATCAGAGGACTTGGTTATACTCGACCAAGGGCCTTTGTTATGCTCGATTAGAAAACTTTGTTATTCTCGACCAGGGAACTTTGTTATACTCCACCAGGGACTTTGTGATACTCGATCAGTGGATATGTTATACTCGATCAGGGGACTTTGTTATACTCGGTTCAGGGGGCTTTGTTATACTCTTTCAAGGGGCTTTTTTATACTAGGATCAGGGGACTTTGTTATATTCGATGACGGGACTTAGTCTTACTCGATCAGGGCCCTTTGTCACTGGGTTTCTTTTCGATCTGGGAGACTTGCTGTTAAACTAGGCAGGAGACGTTGTTATATTTCGGTGGGGATATGTTGCCTCGATCAGGGGGCTTTGTCATACTCGACCAGGGTACTTTGTTATACTCGATCAGGGGACTTTGTTATACTCGATTAGGGAACTTTGTTATACTCATCCAGGGGGCTTTGTCATACTCGATCAGGTGACTTTCTTATACTCGATCAGGGGATTTTGTCTTACACGATCAGGGCCCTTTGCTATACTCGACCGGGAGATTTTGTTATAATCGATCAGGGGACTTTGGTATGGTCGATCTAGGGACTTTGTTATACCGGGCCAGCGGACTTTTTTATACTCGATGAGGGGACTTTGTTTCACTGGTCCAGGGGACATTTTTATACACGATTAGGGGACTTTGTTATACTCGATCAGGGGACTTTGTCTTACTCGATCAGGGCCCTTTGCTATAATCGACCGGGGGACTTTGTTATAATCGATTAGGGGGCTTTGGTATGCTCGACCTAGGGACTTTGTTATACTCGATCAGGGACTTTGTTATACTCGATAAGGGGAATTTGTTATACTCGATACGGGGACTTTGTTATACTCGATCAGGGGACTTTCTTATACTTGATTAGAGGCCTTTTTGGACTCGATCAGGGGACTTTGTTATATTCGAGCAGAGGGCTTTGTTATACTCGATCAGGGGACATTGTTATACTCGATCAGGAGGCTTTCTTATACTCGATCAGGGACTTTGCTATATATAACTCGACCAGGGGACTTTGTTATACTCAATCGGGGACATATTGCTCCGATCAGGGACACGGTAAACTAGGCCAGGAGACGTTGTTATATACTCGATCAGGGATATGTTATACTCGATCAGGGGACTTTGTTATACTGGACCAGGGGACTTTGTTATACGCGATCAGGAGACTTTGTTATACTTGATTAGGGGCCTTTGTTATACTCGATGAGGGTGCTTTATTATGCTCGACCAGGGGACTTTGTTATACTCGATTAGGGGACTTTGTTATATTCGACCAGGGGACTTTTTATACTTGATCGGGAGACTTTGTCTTACTCGACCAGAGGCCTTTGTTATACTCCATCGAGGAACTTTGTTATACTCGATGAGTGGACTTTACTATATTTGACCAATGGGCTTTGCTATACTCGATGAGGGGCCTTTGTTATGCTCGATCAGGGGACATTGTTATACTCGACCAGGTGACATTGTTATACTCGATCAGGGGACTTTGTTATACTCGACCAGAGGACTTTGTTATACTCCACCAGGGACTTTGTTATATTCGATCAGGGGATATGTAATACTCGATCAGGGGACTTTGTTATACTCGATCAGGGGACTTTGTCATACTCGACCAGAGAACTTTGTTATACTCGATCAGGGGATATGTTATACTCGATCAGGGTTCTTTGTTATACTTGATCAGGGGACTTTGTTATACTTGATTAGGGGACTTTGTTATACTAGATCAGGGGGCTTTGTTATTTTCCATCAGGGGACTTTGTTATACTCGATCAGGGGACTTTGGTATGCTCGACCGGGGGACTTTGTTATAATCGATTAGGGGACTTTGGCATGCTCGATCTAGGGACTTTGTTATACTCGATCAGGGACTTTGTTATCCTCGATAAGGGGACTTTGTTATACTCGATAAGGGGAATTTGTTTTACTCGATAAGTGGACTTTGTTAGACTCGAACAGGGGACTTTATTATACTTGACCAGGAGACTTTGTTATTCTCGATTAGGCGCCTTTGTTATACTCGATCATGCGACTTTCTTATACTCGATTAGAGGCCTTTTTTAGACTCGATCAGGGGACTTTGTTATACTCGAGGAGGGAGCTTTGTTATACTCGATCAGGGGACTTTGTTATACTCGATCAGGAGGCTTTGTTATACTCGATTAGGGGACTTTGTTATACTCGACCAGGGGACTTTGTTATACTCGAGCAGGGGGCTCTGTTATACTCGATTAGGGGACTTTGTCTTACTCGCTCAGGGCCCTTTGCTATACTGGACCGGGGACTTTGTTATAATTGATCAGGGGACTTTGGTATGCTTGATCTAGGGACTTTGTTATACTGGGCCAGGGGACTTTTTTATACTCGATCAGGGGACTTTGTTACACTGGACTAGGGGACATTTTTTTACTCGATTAGGGGACTTTGTTACACTCGATTAGGGACTTTGTTATACTCGACCAGGGCCTTTGTTATACTCGATTAGGGGACTTTGTTATACTCGATGAGGGGCCTTTGTTACACTCGATAAGGGGCCTTTGTTATACTAGATCAAGGGACTTTTTTATACTCGATTAAAGTCCTTTTTTGGACTCGATCAGGGGACTTTGTTATACTCAAGCAGGGGGCTTTGTTATACTCGATCAGGGGACTTTGTTATACTCGATCATGAGGCTTTGTTATACTCGATCAGGGGACTTTGCTAAACTCGACCAGGGGACTTTGTTATACTCGAGCACGGGGCTTTGTTATACTCGATTAGGGGACTTTGTTATACTCGATCAGGAGGCTTTGTTATACTCGATCAGGAGACTTTGCTATGCTCGATCATGGGAACTTTTTTATACTTGACCACTGGACTTTGTTATACTCGATGAGGGGACTTTGTTATACTCGACCAGGGGACTTTGTTATACTCGATCAGGGGACTTTTTATACTCGACCAGAGGACTTTGTTATACTCTATCAGGGGACTTTGTTATACTCGATCAGGAGACTTGTCTATGCTCGATCATGGGAACTTTTTTATACTTGACCAATGGACTTTGTTATACTCGATGAGGGGACTTTGTTATACTCATCCAGGGACTTTGTTATACTCGATCAGGGGACTTTGTTATATGCGATCAGGAGACTTTGTTATACTCGATTAGGAACCTTTGTTATACTCGTCCAGGGGGGCTTTGTTATACTAGGATCAGGGGACTTTGTTATACTCGATGAGGGGACTTAGTCTTACTCGATCAGCGCCCTTTGTTATACTCGACCAGGGGACTTTGTTATAATCGATTAGGGAACTTTGTTATGCTCGATCTGGGGACTTTGTTAAACTAGGCCAGGAGACGTTGTTATACTCGATCAGGGGATATGTTATACTCGATCAGGGGACTTTGTTATACTGGACCAGGGGACTTTGTTATACTCGATCAGGGGACTTTGTTATACTCGATCAGGGAACTTTGTTATACTCATCCAGGGGGCTTTGTCATACTCGATCAGGGGACTTTCTTATACTCAATCAGGGGATTTTGTCTTACACGATCAGGGCCCTTTGCTATACTCGACAGGGGGACTTTGTTATAATCGGTCAGGGGACTTTGGTATGCTCGATCTAGGGACTTTGTTATACTGGGCCAGGGGACGTTTTTATACTCGATGAAGGGACTTTGTTATACTCATCCAGCCGGGCTTTGTTATTTTCCATCAAGTGACTTTGTTATACTCGATCAGGGGACTTAGGTATGCTCGACCGGGGGACTTTGTTATAATCGATTAGGGGACTTTGGTATGCTCGATCTAGGGACTTTGTTATACTCGATCAGGGACTTTGTTATACTCGATAAGGGGAATTTGTTTTACTCGATAAGGGGACTTTGTTAGACTCGAACAGGGGACTTTGTTATACTTGACCAGGGGACTTTGTTATACTCGATTAGGCGGCTTTGTTATACTCGATCAGGGGACTTTCTTTTACTCGATTAGAGGCCTTTTTTAGACTCGATCAGGGGACTTTGTTATACTCGAGCAGGGAGCTTTGTTATAATCGATCAGGGGACTTTGTTATACTCAATCAGGAGGCTTTGTTATACTCGACTAGGGGACTTTACTATACTCGACCAGGGGACTTTGTTATACTCGAGCAGGGGGCTCTGTTACACTCGATTAGGGGACTTTGTCTTACTCGCTCAGGGCCCTTTGCAATACTGGACCGGGGACTTTGTTATACTCGATTAGGGGACTTTGTTGTACTCGATAAGGGGACTTTGTTACTCGATAAGGTGAATTTGTTATTCTCGATAAGGGGACTTTGTTAGACTCGAACAGGGGACTTTGTTATACTCGATCAGAGGACTTTGTTATACTCGACGAGGGGCTTTTTTGTACTCGATTAGATAACTTTGTTATACTCGACCAGGAGATTTTGTGATACTCGATCAGGGGACTTTGTTATACTTGATCAGAGGACTTTGTTATACTCGACCAAGTGCCTTTGTTATGCTCGATTAGAAAACTTTGTTATACTCGACCAGGGAACTTTGTTATACTCCACCAGGGACTTTGTGATACTCGATCAGTGGATATGTTATACTCGATCAGGGGACTTTGTTATACTCGGTTCAGGGGACTTTGTTATACTCGATGAGGGGGCTTAGTCTTACTCGATCAGGGCCCTTTGTCTTACTCGACCAGGGGACTTTGTTATAATCGATTAGGGGACTTTGTTATCCTCGATCTGGGAACTTTGTTAAACTAGGCCAGGAGACGTTGTTATACTCGATCAGGGGACTTTCTTATACTGGACCAGGAGACTTTGTTATACTCGATCAGGGGACTTTGTTATACTCGATCAGGGAACTGTTATACTCATCCAGGGGGCTGTGTCATACTCGACCAGGGGACTTTGTTATACTCGATCAGGGGACTTTGTTATACTCGATCAGGGAACTTTCTTATACTCATCCAGGGGGCTTTGTCATACTCGATCAGGTGACTTTCTTATACTCGATCAGGGGATTTTGTCTTACACGATCAGGGCCCTTTGCTATACTCGACCGGGGGACTTTGTTATAATCGATTAGGGGACTTTGGTATGCTCGATCTAGGGACTTTGTTATACTCGATCAGGGACTTTGTTATACTCGTCAGGGGCCTTTGTTATACTCGATTAGGGGACTTTGTTATACTCGATAAGGGGACTTTGTTATACTCGATAAGGGAATTTGTTATACTCGATGAGGGGACTTTGTTAGACTCGAACAGGGGACTTTGTTATACTCGACCAGGGGACGTTGTTATACTCGATTAGGCGGCTTTGTTATACTTGATCAGGGGACTTTCTTATACTCGACTAGAGGCCTTTTTTGGACTCGATTAGGGGACTTTGTTATACTCGAGCCGGGGGCTTTGTTATACTCGCTCAGGGGCCTTTGTTACACTCGTACAGGGGCCTTTGTTATACTCGACCAGGGGACTTTGTTATACTCGAGCAGGGGGCTTTGTTATACTCGATTAGGGGACTTTGTTATACTCGATGAGGAGGCTTTGTTATACTCGTTCAGGGGACTTTGCTATGCTCGATCATGGGAACTTTTTTATACATGACCAATGGACTTTGTTATACTCGATGAGGGGACTTTGTTATATTCGACTAGGGGACTTTGTTATACTCGATCAGGGGACTTTTTTATACTCGACCAGAGGACTTTGTTATATTCTATCAGGGGACTTTGTTATACTCGATAAGGGGACTTTGTTATACTAGATTTGGGGCCTTTGTTATATTCGATGAGGGGGCTTTGTTATACTCGACCTGGGGACTTTGCTATAATCGACCAGGGGACTTTGTTATACTCGTTTAGGGGACTTTGTTATACTAGACCAGGGGACTTTTTTATACTTGATCAGGGGACTTTCTCATACTAGACCAGAGGCCATTGTTATACTCGATCGGGGGACTTTGTTATACTCGATGAGTGGACTTTCCTATATTTGACCAATGGACTTTGCTATACTCGATGAGGGGCTTTTGTTATACTCGACCAGAGGACTTTGTTATACTCAATCAGCAGATATGTTATACTCGATCAGGGACTTTGTTATACTCATCCATGGGACTTTGTAATACTCGATCAGGGGACTTTGTTATACTCGATGAGGGCCCTTTGTTATACTCGACCAGGGGACTTTGTTAAACTAGGCCAGGAGACGTTGTTATACTCGATCAGGGGATATGTTATACTCGATCAGGGGACTTTGTTATACTGGACCAGGGGACTTTGTTATACGCGATCAGGAGACTTTGTTATACTCAATTAGGGGCCTTTGTTATACTCGATGAAGGTGCTTTATTATGCTCGACCAGGGGACTTTGTTATATTCGATTAGGGGACTTTGTTATATTCGACCAGAGGCCTTTGCTATACTCGATCGGGGAACTTTGTTATAATCGATGAGTGGACTTTACTATATTTGACCAATGGGCTTTGCTATACTCGATGAGGGGCCTTTGTTATACTCGATCAGGGGACATTGTTATACTCGACCAGGTGACATTGTTATACTCGATCAGGGGACTTTGTTATACTCGATCAGAGGACTTTGTTATACTCCTCGATCCCGGGTGATATGTTATGCTTTCGATCAGGGGACTGTTATACTTTCGATCCAGAGGACTTTGTTACTCGACGAGGGGGTTTATACTCGATTAGAAAACTTTGTTATATTCGATCAGGGGATATGTAATACTCGATCAGGGGACTTTGTTATACTCGATCAGGGGACTTTGTTATACTTGACCAGGGGACTTTGTTTTACTTGATTAGGGGACTTTGGTATACTAGATCAGGGGACTTTGTTATACTTGATCAGAGGACTTTGTTATACTCGACCAAGGGCCTTTGTTATGCTCGATTAGAAAACTTTGTTATTCTCGACCAGGGAACTTTGTTATACTCCACCTGGGACTTTGTGATACTCGATCAGTGGATATGTTATACTCGATCAGGGGACTTTGTTATTCTCGGTTCAGGGGACTTTGTTATACTCGTTCAAGGGGCTTTTTTATACTAGGATCAGGGGACTTTGTTATACTCGATGACGGGACTTAGTCTTACTCGATCAGGGCCCTTTGTCATACTCGACCAGGGGACTTTCTTATAATCGATTAGGGGACTTTGTTATCCTCGATCTGGGGACTTTGTTAAACTAGGCCAGGAGACGTTGTTATACTCGATCAGGGGATATTTTATACTCGATCAGGGGACTTTGTTATACTGGACCAGGGGCCTTTTTATACTCGATCAGGGGACTTTGTTATACTCGATCAGGGAACTGTTATACTCATCCAGGGGGCTTTGTCATACTCGACCAGGGGACTTTGTTATACTCGATCAGGATTTTATCTTCTGATCAGGGGCCCTTTACTTATACTCGACGGGGATTTTGTTATAATCGATCAGGGGACTTTGGTATGCTCGATCTAGGGACTTTGTTATACCCGGCCAGCGGACTTTTTTATACTCGATGAGGGGACTTTGTTTCACTGGACCAGGGGACATTTTTATACACGATTAGGGGACTTTGTTATACTCGATCAGGGGACTTTGTCTTACTCGATCAGGGCCCTTTGCTATAATCGACCGGGGGACTTTGTTATAATCGATTAGGGGGCTTTGGTATGCTTGACCTAGGGACTTTGTTATACTCGATCAAGGACTTTGTTATACTCGACCAGGGGCCTTTGTTATACTCGATTAGGGGACTTTGTTATACTCGATAACGGGACTTTGTTATACTCGATAAGAGGAATTTGTTATACTCGATACGGGAACTTTGTTATACTCGATCAGGGGACTTTCTTATACTCGATTAGAGGCCTTTTTTGGACTCGATCAGGGGACTTTGTTATATTCGAGCAGAGGGCTTTGTTATACTCGATCAGGGGACATTGTTATACTCGATCAGGAGGCTTTCTTATACTCGATCAGGGACTTTGCTATACTCGACCAGGGGACTTTGTTATACTCAATCAGGGGATATGTTATACTCGATCAGGGGACTTTGTTATACTCATCCAGGGGACTTTGTTATACTCGATCAATGGACTTTGTTATACGCGATCAGGAGACTTTGTTATACTCGATTAGGAACCTTTGTTATACTTGTCCAGGGGGGCTTTGTTATACTAGGATCAGGGGACTTTGTTATACTCGATGAGGGGACTTAATCTTACTCGATCAGCGCCCTTTGTTATACTCGACCAGGGGACTTTGTTATAATCGATTAGGGAACTTTGTTATGCTCGATCTGGGGACTTTGTTAAACTAGGCCAGGAGACGTTGTTATATTCGATCAGGGGATATGTTATACTCGATCAGGGGACTTTGTTATACTGGACCAGGGGACTTTTTTATACTCGATCAGGGGACTTTGTTATACTCGATCAGGGAACTGTTATACTCATCCAGGGGGCTTTGTCATACTCGACCAGGGGACTTTGTTAAACTCGATCAGGGGACTTTGTTATACTCGATCAGGGCCCTTTGCTATACTCGACCGGGGGACTTTGTTATAATCGATTAGGGGACTTTGGTATGCTCGAACTAGGGACTTTGTTATACTCGATCAGGGACTATGTTATACTCGTCAGGGGCCTTTGTTTTACTCGATTAGGGGACTTTGTTATACTCGATAAGGTGACTTTGTTATACTCGATAAGGGGAATTTGTTATACTCGATGAGGGGACTTTGTTAGACTCGAACAGGGGACTTTGTTATACTCGACCAGGGGACGTTGTTATACTCGATTAGGCGGCTTTGTTATATTTGATCAGGGGACTTTCTTATACTCGATTAGAGGCCTTTTTTGGACTCGATTAGGGAACTTTGTTATACTCGAGCAGGGGGCTTTGTTATACTCGATCAGGGGACTTTGTTATACTCGATGAGGAGGCTTTGTTATACTCGATCACGGGACTTTCCTATACTCGACCAGGGGACTTTGTTATACTCGACCAGGGATCTCTTTATACTTGACCAATGGACTTTGATATTCTCGATGAGGGGCCTTTGTTATACTCGATGAGGGGACTTTGTTATATTCGACCAGGGGACTTTGTTATACTCGATCAGGGGACATTTTTATACTCGACCAGAGGACTTTGTTATACTCAATCAGGGGATATGTTATACTCGATCAGGGGACTTTGTTATACTCATCCAGGGGCCTTTGTTATACTCGATCATGGGACTTTGTTATATGCGATCAGGAGACTTTGTTATACTCGATTAAGGGCCTTTGTTATACTCGTCCAGGGGGGCTTTGTTATACTAGGATCAGGGGACTTTGTTATACTCGATGAGGGGACTTAGTCTTACTCGATCAGGGCCCTTTGTTATACTCGACCAGGGGACTTTTCTTATACTCGATTAGAGGCCTTTTTTAGACTCGATCAGGTGACTTTGTTATAGTCGAGCAGGGAGCTTTGTAATAATCGATCAGGGGACTTTGTTATACGCGATCAGGAGGCTTTGTTATACTCGATCAGGGGACTTTGTTATACTCGATGAGGGGACTTAGTCTTACTCGATCAGGGCCCTTTGTTATACTCGACCAGGGGACTTTTCTTATACTCGATTAGAGGCCTTTTTTAGACTCGATCAGGGGACTTTGTTATACTCGAGCAGGGGGCTCTGTTATACTCAATTAGGGGACTTTGTCCTACTTGCTCAGGGCCATTTGCTATACTGGACCGGGGACTTTGTTATAATCGATCAGGGGACTTTGGTATGCTTGATCTAGGGACTTTGTTATATTGGGCCAGGGGACTCTTTTATGCTCGATCAGGGGACTTTGTTACACTGGACCAGGGGACATTTTTAAACTCGATTAGGGGACTTTGTTACACTCGATGAGGGACTTTGTTATACTCGACCAGGGCCTTTGTTTTACTCGATTAGGGGACTTTGTTGTACTCGATAAGGGGACTTTGTTACTCGATAAGGTGAATTTGTTATACTCATTAAGGGGGCTTTGTTAGACTCGAACAGGGGACTTTGTTATACTCGACCAGGGGACTTTGTTATGCTCGATTTGGGGACTTTGTTATACTCGATGAGGGGCCTTTGTTACACTCGATCAGGGGCCTTTGTTATACTAGATCAGGGGAATTTGTTATACTCGATTAAAGGCCTTTTTGGACTCGATCAGGGGACTTAGTTATACTGGAGCACGGGGCATTGTTATATTCAATCAGGGGACTTTGTTATACTCGATCAGGAGGCTTTGTTATACTCGATCAGGGGACTTTGCTAAACTCGACCACGGGACTTTGTTATACTCGAGCAGGGGGCTTTGTTATACTCGATTAGGGGACTTTGTTATACTCGATGAGGAGGCTTTGTTATACTCGTTCAGGGGACTTTGCTATACTCGATCATGGGAACTTTTTTATACTTGACCAATGGACTTTGTTATACTCGATGAGGGGACTTTGTTATACTCGACTAGGGGACTTTGTTATACTCGATCAGGGGACTTTTTTATACTCGACCAGAGGACTTTGTTATACTCTATCAGGGGACTTTGTTATACTCGATCAGGGGACTTTGTTATACTCGATTAGGGGCCTTTGTTATACTCGATGAGGGGGCTTTGTTATACTCGACCCGGGGACTTTGCTATAATCGACCAGGGGACTTTGTTATACTCGTTTAGGGGACTTTGTTATACTAGCCCAGGGGACTTTTTTATACTTGATCAGGGGACTTTCTCATACTAGACCAGAGGCCATTGTTATACTCGATCGGGGGACTTTGTTATACTCGATGAGTGGACTTTCCTATATTTGACCAATGGACTTTGCTATACTCGATGAGGGGCTTTTGTTATACTCGACCAGAGGACTTTGTTATACTCAATCAGCGGATATGTTATACTCGATCAGGGGACTTTGTAATACTCATCCATGGGACTTTGTTATACTCGATCAGGGGACTTTGTTATACTCGATGAGGGCCCTTTGTTATACTTTACCAGGGGACTTTGTTAAACTAGGCCAGGAGACGTTGTTATACTCGATCAGGGGATATGTTATACTCGATCAGGGGACTTTGTTATACTGGGCCAGGGGACTTTGTTATACGCGATCAGGAGACTTTGTTATACTCGATTAGGGGCCTTTGTTATACTCGATGAGGGTGCTTTATTATGCTCGACCAGGGGACTTTGTTATATTCGATTAGGGGACTTTGTTATATTCGACTAGAGGCCTTTGTTATACTCGATCGGGGAACTTTGTTATACTCGATGAGTGGACATTACTATATTTGACCAATGGGCTTTGCTATACTCGATGAGGGGGCTTTGTTATACTCGATCAGGGGACATTGTTATACTCGACCAGGTGACATTGTTATACTCGATCAGGGGACTTTGTTATACTCGACCAGAGGACTTTGTTATACTCGATTAGGTGATATGTTATACTCGATCAGGGGACTTTGATATACTCGATCAGAGGACTTTGTTATACTCGACGAGGGGCTTTTTTATACTCGATTAGAAAACTTTGTTATACTCGACCAGGAGACTTTGTGATACTCGATCAGGGGACTTTGTTATACTCCACCAGGGACTTTGTTATATTCGATCAGGGGATATGTAATACTCGATCAGGGGAGTTTGTTATTCTCGACCAGGGGACTTTGTTATACTCGATGACGGGCCTTTGTTAAACTCTATGAGGGACCTTTGTTATACTCGACCAGGGGACTTTGTTACACTCGATCAGGGGCCTTGTTAAACTCGATCAGGGGCCATAGTTATACTCGATCAGGGGACTTTGTTATACTCGACCAGGTGAGTTTGTTATACTCGACCAAATGACTTTGTTATACTCAATGACGGGCCTTTGTTAAACTCGATGAGGTGCCTTTGTTATACTCGACCAGGGGACTTTGTTATACTCGATTAGGGGCCTTTGTTAAACTCGATCAGGGGCCATTGTTATACTCGATCAGGGGACTTTGTTATACTTGATCAGGGGCCTTTGTTATACTCGATGAGGGGCCTATGTTATACTCGATCAGGGGACTTTTGTTATACTCGACTATGGGACTTTGTTATACTGATCAGCGGACTTTGTTATATTTCAAACAGGTTTTGTTATACTTCGGCGAGGGTTCTTGTTATATCTTTTATCAGGGCCTTGGGTATATTTCGCTGATCAGGGGACTTTGTTATACTCAACCAGGGTTCTTTGTTATACTTGACTAGGGGACTTTGTTATAATCGACCAGGGGTCTTTGTTATACTCGATGAGGGGCCTTTGTTAAACTCGATGAGGGACCTTTGTCATACTCGACCAGAGGACTTTGTTACACTCGATCAGGGGCCTTTGTTAAACTCGATCAGGGGCCATAGTTATACTCGATCAGGGGACTTTGTTATACTCGATCAGCGGATTTTGTTATACTCGATCAGGACTTTGTTATATTTCGATGAGGGCCTTGTTATATTTCGATGAGGGCCTTTTGTTATATTTCGATCAGGGATTTTGTTATATCAACCAGGTTTTGTTATACTTGGACTAATAGGGAGTTTATATATTTCAATTAGGGACTTTGTTATACTTCGATGAGGTTTTTGTTAAATCCTCGACGCAGGGACCTTTGGTTACACTCTTTATTCAGGACTTTTGTTACGACTTCGATCAGGGGTTTTGTTAAACTCCGGGATCAGGGCCAGTAGTTATATTCTCGATCAGGGACTTTTGCTATACTCGATCAAAGCAGATTTTTGTTATACTCGATCAGGAGACTTTGTTATACTTCCGGATGAGAGGGGCCTTTGTTATATTTTGATCAGGGCCTCGTTATTTCGATCAGGACTTTTGCTATACTCAAATCCAGGGTTCTTTTGTTATATCACTTGGACTAGGTAGTTTCTGTTATACTCGACCAGGTGACTTCGGCATTGGACGAGGGGCCTTTGTTAAACTCGATGAGGGACCTTTGTTATACTCGACCAGGGGACTTTCTTACACTCGATCAGGGGCCTTTGTTAAACTCGATCAGGGGCCATAGTTATATTCGATCAGGGGACTTTGTTATTCTTGATCAGCGGATTTTGTTATACTCGATCAGGAGACTTTGTTATACCCGATGAGGGGCCTTTGTTATACTCGATCAGAGGCCTTTGTTATACTCGAACAGGGGACATTGTTATACTCAACCAGGGTTCTTTGTTATACTTGACCAGAGGAGTTTGTTATACTCGACCAGGTGACTTTGTTATACTCGATGAGGGGCCTTTGTTAAACTCGATGAGGGACCTTTGTTATACTCGACCAGGGGACTTTCTTACACTAGATCAGGGGCCTTTGTTAAACTCGATCAGGGGCCATAGTTATACTCGATCAGGGGACTTTGTTATACTCGATCAGGGGACTTTGGTATACTCGACCAGGTGAGTTTGTTATACTCGACCAGGGGACTTTGTTATACTCAATGCAGGGCCTTTATTAAACTCGATGAGGGGCCTTTGTTATACTCGACCAGGGGACTTTGTTATACTCGATCAGGGGCCTTTGTTAAACTCGATGAGGGGCCTTTGTTATACTCGATCAGGGGACTTTGTTACACTCGATCAGGGACGTTGTTATACTCGATCAGGGGCCTTTGTTATACTCGATCAGGGCCTTTGGTTATACTCTCGATCACTGGCCTTTGTTATACTCATGGAGGGGACTTTGTTATATTTCGACCAGGGCTCTTTGTTATATTTCGATCAGGGGATTCTTGTTACTCGATCAGCGGACTTTTGTTATATTCTCGATCAGGGGACTTTGTTATACTCGATCAGGGGATATTGTTATACTCGACCAGGGGAGTTTGATATACTCGACCAGGGGACTTTGTTATACTCGATGAGGGGCCTTTGTTAAACTCGATGAGGGGCCTTTGTTATACTCGACCAGGGGATTTTGTTACACTTGATCAGGGGCCTTTGTTAAACTCGATCAGGGGCCATAGTTATACTCGATCAGGGGACTTTGTTATACTCTATCAGGGACTTTGTTATATTTCCGGATCAGGGGCTTTTGGTTATACTCGATCAGGGGAACCTTTTGTTATACTTCCGATCAGGGACTTGTTATAATCGACCGTGGAGCTTGTTATACTCGACCAGGGACTTTGCCATACTGGATCAGGGCCTTTAAGCAACTTTGATGAAGGGCCCATGGTTATACTCTGATCAGGGGACTTTACATACTGAGCAGAGGGACTCTTTGTTATACTCGATCAGCGGACCTTTGTTATACTCGATCAGAGACTTGTTATACCGATGACGGGCCTTGTTGGGAACTTCTATGGAGGACCTTTTAAGAGCTTGGATCAGGGGCCTTTAGTTAACTTTGGGATCAGGGCCTTTTGTTATACTTTCGATCAGGGACTTGTTATATTTCCCGATCAGGGGGACTTTGTTATACTTTCGACTGAAGTGGACTTTGTTATACTCGATCAGGAGACTTTGTTATACTCGATGAGGGGCCTGTGTTATACTCGATCAGGGGCCTTTGTTATACTCGATCACGGGACTTTGTTATACTCAACAAGGGTTCTTTGTTATACTTGACCAGGGGAGTTTGTTATACTCGACCAGGGGACTTTGTTATTCTCGATGAGGGGCCTTTGTTAAACTCTATGAGGGACCTTTGTTATACTCGACCAGGGGACTTTGTTACACTCGATCAGGGTCCTTTGTTAAACTCGATCAGGGGCCATAGTTATACTCGATTAGGGGACTTTGTTATACTCGATCAGCGGATTTTGTTATACTCGATCAGGAGACTTTCTTTTACTCGATGAGGGGCCTTTGTTATACTCGATCAGGGGCCTTTGTTATACTCGATCAGGGGACTTTGTTATACTCAACCAGGGTTCTTTGTTATACTTGACCAGGGGAGTTTGTTATACTCGACCAGGTGACTTTTTTATACTCGATGAGGGGCCTTTGTTAAACTCGATGAGGGACCTTTGTTATACTCGACCAGGGGACTTTCTTACACTCGATCAGGGGCCTTTGTTAAACTCGATCAGGGGCGATAGTTATAATCGATCAGGGGACTTTGTTATACTCGATCAGCGGATTTTGTTATACTCGATCAGGAGACTTTGTTATACTCGATGAGGGGCCTTTGTTATACTCGATTAGTGGCCTTTGATATTCTCGATCAGGGGACTTTGTTATACTCAACCAGGGTTCTTTGTTATACTTGACCAGGGGAGTTTGTTATACTCGACCAGGTGACTTTGTTATACTCGATGAGGGGCCTTTGTTAAACTCGATGAGGGACCTTTGTTATACTCGACCAGGGGACTTTCTTACACTAGATCAGGGGCCTTTGTTAAACTCGATCAGGGGCCATAGTTATACTCGATCAGGGGACTTTGTTATACTCGATCAGGGGACTTTGGTATACTCGACCAGGTGAGTTTGTTATACTCGACCAGGGGACTTTGTTATACTCAATGAGGGGCCTTTGTTAAACTCGATGAGGGGCCTTTGTTATACTCGACCAGGGGACTTTGTTATACTCGATCACGGGCCTTTGTTAAACTCGATCAGGGGCCTTTGTTATACTCGATCAGGGGACTTTGTTATACTCGATCAGGGGACATTGTTATACTCGATCAGCGGACTTTGTTATACTCGATCAGGGGACGTTGTTATACTCGATCAGGGGCCTTTGTTATACTCGATCACGGACCTTTGTTATACTCCATGAGGGGTCTTTGTTATACTCGACCAGGGTTCTTTGTTATACTCGATCAGGGGACTTTGTTATACTCGATCAGCGGACTTGTTATACTCGATCAGGGGCCTTTGTTATACCCGATCAGGCGACTTTCTATACTCGATCAGGGGACATTGTTATACTCTATGAGGGGGGCTTTGTTATACTCGTTCAGGGGACTTTGTTTTACTTGATCAGGGGACTTTGTTACACTCGATGAGGGGGCTTTGTTATACACGATCAGGGGGCTTTGTTATACTTGATCAGGGGCCTTTGTTATAATCGTTCATGGGACTTTGTTATACTCGATCAGGGGACTTTGTTATACTCGATCAGGGGATATTGTTATACTCGACCAGGGGAGTTTGATATACTCGACCAGGGGACTTTGTTATACTCGATGAGGGGCCTTTGTTAAACTCGATGAGGGGCCTTTGTTATACTCGACCAGGGGACTTTGTTATACTCGATTAGGGGCCCTTGTTAAACTCGATGAGGGGCCATTGTTATACTCGATCAGGGGACTTTGTTATACTCTATCAGGGGACTTGTTATACTCGATCAGGGGGCTTTGTTATACTCGATCAGGGAACTTTGTTATACTCGATCAGGGGACTTTGTTATAATCGACCAGGGGAGTTTGTTATACTCGACCTGGGGACTTTGCTATACTCGATCAGGGGCCTTTGTTAAACTTGATGAGGGGCCTTTGTTATACTCGATCAGGGGACTTTGTTATACTCGATAGAGGGGACTTTGTGTATGTATATTATGTATGCTGGATTATGTATTATGTATGTATATTATGTAGGTGCTCCATTTATATTTATTCAGCCTAGCTAGCAGCGTGTGGCAATGTTATTACCATATCCCACACGCTTAATTAATGTGCCTGGCGACGTATGGAAGCTGCTAATGTATCACTTGCCATACGTCGTCTATGGTAGTTGACCAGGGCCCTAGCTAGGGAGCAGTGCTACCCCCCTCTGTGTACATACTCTTATCCAGTAAACCGAACCTACAAAACTATACAGGTGTTTGTGTTCTCTCCTGTATATAGAACTTATTACCCAGAACATCTAACATGGCGCAGTGAGTAGGATTACTGGATTATTACGAGTGATTAGTGCAAGTTTGTGGAAAGCCGGCTGATGGATCCCCGCCTTGGGTCAACCCCGCGTCATCCCTCGAAGAATTTCGCAACTTTGAGCAGTGTCAGTGACAGTGATTTTCTGTGAAGTGTTTAGTGCATTGTGTGTTTCGTGCCATTCATGTGTGACCTTGTTCGAACGGATTTCCAAGGTATACGGCATGTTCTGGGCATTTGTGGGGTGTAGAGCTCAGCGCACCCTCCTCTGACCGTTTACAGAGAGCGACTGAGCTACTCCTATCTCCACCCCCCTCCCTCACAGCGCCGCCTCCACCCCCCCCTCACAGCTGGGGCGAGACGCTCTCTTTGCGTGGGACACACACACATACATGTACTAACACTTGCTGACCGCGCGGTTTCTTATATATATTTTATATATATAACCTACTTATCTGTGTATTTAATTAAATTTTTTTGTCTGAAATCTTGTTGATACGACGGGCTGACCGGTCAACACTGATTTAAGACACAGTACACAGATAAAGTAGTTATGTCTCATGCCTTACGTAGCCGTGGACCCAGCGCCTGGATGAGTCAAGCGGATGATAGTCCCCCAGAGATGGATGACCAGGCCGGCCCAGCTCCCACAACATCGCGCAGCCCTTCACCTCAACATTCAGCGTTATCTCCAGAGATAATTGCCTTAATGAAGTTTATGAGAGATGAGAGACGCGAGGATGAAGCTCACAGACGTTTGGCGGATGAGCACAGAAGGCAAGCAGAGGCAGAACGAGACCACCAACGGAGAATGGAAGACAGTGCACGGTTTGAAGCCTTGATATCTCGCCTCACTGTTAACCAAGCCCCTGGCTCTAACACTGCCTCGGTACTGAATGGTTCAGATACCTCATCCATGCTTCCTTCACGCCCCCCAGCCCCACCTAAAGCAGCAGCTCAAACACCGCCCATCTTGGAGCCTGATGTAAATTTCCAGACTTTTCGCGAATGGCGGCGGCGGTGGGCTGATTATGCTACAATGGTGGATCTCCAGAGTTTGTCACAGCCTAAACAACTCATCCAGCTGCGTATGTGCCTGTCCTTGGAAGTTCAGCGTGTCTTAGAACATACGTTGCAGGTACCCCCAACCTCTTCGCTGTCTGTAGAGGAGGTACTGGACGTTCTACAACGGCACATCAAAGGACAGCAGAATGAAGCTCTGCGCAGGAGGGAATTGTTTAGCTGCAGACAGATGGAGGGTGAGTCTTTTGACGCTTTTTATGTACGTCTTAAGAGAGCCTCGGAAGAGGTAGATATATGTTTAGGCCACCACCAGCAGTGCGAGGAGACCCAGTTGAAGCAGGTGATCCTGATGGGTGTTAAGGACGAGGAATTTGTCCAACGCCTCACCTCCCTCGACTCTTCCTCTTCTCTTCAGGATGTGTTGACGATATGTCGCTCCTATGAGGCTGCCAGGTGTGCCACCTCTGCCATCCGAGCTCCCCCTACAGCTGTACGCGCTGTGTCCCGGTACAAGAAGGACAAGAAGTCTGCTCCTACGCCTTCGCCCACCACGTCCACGCCCGGTTCATTTTGTAACAACTGTGGTAAGCAGCACGGAACACAGGTGTGTCCAGCTGCTCAGTCTACCTGCAACAGTTGTGACCGTATGGGCCACTGGTCGCTCACAGTGCGGTGCCCAGCTAAGTACGTACAGTGCAATGTGTGCGGTCGTCTGGGCCACTATGACAAGTGTTGCCCTACCCACGAACCCAAGGGACAGCGTCGGCGGAAGCTTCGGCGCCCTTCTACCAGTGAGGGCCGCCCACAGTCGCCAAATCAGAGGCACGACGACCCTGGACAAAGCCCGACCCATTTTAGGAGGGTGTACTCCTCGCATCCCAGGACCAAAGTTCCCCAGTACATCAGTGTCATTGTGACTTACCGCAGTGTGTCATCCCGTCTCCAGATGTTGCCCGACACCGGCGCTGATGCTACAGTCATCGGTCCCCAGCATTTGCAATGCTTGGGGCTCTCTCCAAGTGATCTAGGACCGCCCCCCAAGGATCTCCGCTTTATGGCAGATGGTTCACAGATGACCCCGGCCCTGGGTTCACTCCAAGCACAAGTCACCTTTGGCAACAGGTCGTGTCAAGCCTGGATTGATGTGCATAACGGTGTCCCGACTCCTTTGCTGTCCTACAGACATTGTCAAGAGTTGGCCATCATCTCCCAGGACTTCCCCAAACCTATTCTTGAGGTAAGACACGCCAACAGGGTGCACGAAGGGAGCAGCAACTACCCTGCTGCCGCCCTACCCCTACCTCTGGCCAGTGACACCTCTCCTTCGGTAGTTGTCCCTGCTGCATCACGTCCCCACGCCTTGGCTCGCCTTCACGACAGCCACCGTGGAGCTGAGGCCACCAAACGACGTGCACGACAGACTGTGTTCTGGCCCGGCATCAACTCCGACATCTCCAATGTTGTCCGTGCGTGTGAGCCCTGCCAAGTATTACAACCCAGCCAGCAGCAGGAACCCTTCATGAGTGACGACAACCCCACCCGCCCCTTTGAGTCTGTGTCGGCCGACTTTTTCTGTGTGTCAGGAAAGTCCTTCCTGGTTATCGTCGACCGTCTCTCTGGTTGGCCGGTTGTCATCAAGTGCGGTAATGACACGACGTCTGCCGCCACCATCAGCAAGTTCCGCCACTACTTCCGTGACGTGGGCGTTCCTGTACGCCTGCGAACCGACGGAGGGCCTCAGTTCACAAGCCGGGACTTGCTGCGTTCCTTGACCGATGGGGAGTCCGGCATGTGTTGTCATCGCCCCATTACCCGCAGTCCAACGGCCACGCTGAGGCTGCTGTCAAATCCCTGAAGCACCTCATCCATCCTTAAGGTGGCCCCTTCTGGGAACATTGACTGCGAGGCCTTCGACCGGGGTCTTCTTGAACTCCGCAACACACCCAACTACACCGGACGCTCCCCTGCCCAGGTTTTGTATGGACGCCCCCTTCGTTCTTGTGTCCCTGCTCACCCTCAATCCTTCTCCAAGGAGTGGCAGGCCAAGACAGAGGATTGTGATCGCCGAGCCGCCGAACGTGTTCAGGACGTCGTCGCCCGCTACAACGACCACGCCCGTTCCCTCCCCAGGTTGAGTGTCGGCACCCACGTCCGTGTTCAGGACCCGACCTCC
>NW_024754966.1:0-15975 GCF_018991925.1 Homarus americanus | reverse complement strand
CAGTGTATGTGTAGTGAGGGACATCTACCTAAATGAGTTACAGAATGTGGAGTTGAGGCAAAAAAAAGTTGGGACATGTTTGAGATCATCAGTTGAGCCAAACGTTTATACTCAAAATTGTTTTAATGGTATTTTAGAGCGACCGAAAAATGTAAACAAAATGGCCGGCTAGGTGACACATACCTTACAAGAAATAAACATGAGAACGAACACACACACACACACACACACACACACACCAGTTTTACCCACATTATCACCAGACTATCGGCATACCTGGTCGGTGGACACCTGCCTCCTCCTCCTCACCTTGCTAATATGCTAATATGCTAATATGCTCTGGTATGTTCCAGTCTATTTAAGATATGCTCCCATCTATCTAAAAGAGCTTATGCTAGGTTGGTCTGATATGCTCCTCAAAGACTATGCTGATATACTCTTGTCATCTGATATGCCATTATGTTCATATCACTCTAAAGGATATACTAATATGTTCTGATATGTTGGTATGGTTCTGTCTCTCAGAGGGTGTGCTGATGTACTATAAGAGCATATGGGGTATGCTGATATACTTGGTTATGTAGCTAGGCTCATATCTCTCTTACAGGGTATGCTAATATACCCTGATATGCTTGCATCTATCTCTGAGCGTATACTGGTTGACTGTAATGACATAAGAGATATGCTGGTATGCTTCTAAGGGAATATGTTAACATACTCTAATAATAATTTGAAATGAGGTTAGCTATACCTTAGATTCAGGGGATATACTGATATGATATGAATTAACCTAGAAGTATACTGATATGTTCTCAAGGCATTCAGGGGATCTGTTAGTATGCTTCGACATACTTTCGGAACAAGGTAAACTGGACCTTCAGAAGATAGGGTGATATGCTGACATATTCTGATGGATCTAAGAGAGAGTGGAAGACTATGAGAGCTAGTTAATATACTCAGGTATGTTGATATCCCTTCATGGCACTTGGGATATATGGTAATATACTCCGATGTGTCTCTTTGGATATACTGATATGCCACTAATGGGTCCCCAGAAAGCAGGAGACAAGTTGATCTGCTTCGAGGACACTAATCTGTATAATGATTTTTTTCCTGACTGTTAAGAAGTATACTGGTATATTTCAAATGTTGCTTAGTATTATAGTATACTTTGGGCTGTTCTGAACATATTTCACAGCTGATTTTCAGAAATATATGCTGCTGTCACTGGCTTGTTTATTCCGGAGACATTGATTATACTTTGAGTATGTTGATATGCTTTGTTACCAGTCAAGGAATATGCTGATATGTTCTGACACTTCTCAGTGATTACCCTGATATACTTAGATACCTGACAGTATTTATTGGAGTATAGTGTCCTATACTCTGATGTCATTCTAGTGATATGCTGATGAGCTGACATACCGCTTTATGTAACTGTGATATATTGAATCATATACATCCATTCCTCACGCTTAATATATATGATATTCTAAACAATGCTGATATTATTTATGTTATACCCTGATTATATACTAACATACTACAGTGTCATTTATAGTGTATGATATTAAACATTCGGGGGTATACTTTGAGGTTATTTAGAGAATATGATGGCAAACGGTGATATACTCTGATGCCATATTTGGTATACACAGATATATTGATATAATTTATATAATATACCGATAGATATAACTAAATATCTGTGAAGTAAATCCTGTACTTTTTGATATACCATTCAGGGTGAAGGTATGCTAATATACCACGATAGCACCCGTCTCTCAGCGCTAATATACCCTGATGGCACACTTAACATCCTGGCGCCGGTCGTGGGGTATACTGATATGCTAAAGTCTTCTTCATCTTCTAATATCTCGACTTCAGCTTCGTAAACTGTGATTACTTAAACGTATTTAACGCTCGTTTACGTAACTTTTTTGTAGAATAAATGAATGTATATCCGGGGTTCTTCTGTTTCTTTGTCCATCTGATGTTTGCGTCCATGTTGAGGAGAACCACTTAGCAGGGCTCGCATTTTCCCATAATGTGTTACCTCAAGTTCCATAATTTGCACTTAGTGAAGCCACGATATCCCGCGTTATGTTGCCCGTCTTACTTCCTTCTGGGTTATGTGTCTTAAGTTGGTGAAAAAATTAAATTAAGGCTGAATTATTGTTAAATGTTAAGGTATTATAGTACTTGTCTGTCGTGTTGTTAATATAACATAGTTTCACCAGCAGTATGTACTCAAGAGCTTATTAACATCGTTGACGAGTCAGAGCCGCAACACTGAACCAATCTATATGAACATTAACACAAAAATAAATTGTTACATTACATCGACTATCAAGACATAACTTACAATACAAATTAATAAATAATTGTACCAGGCAGATAAAAATATTAGTTACAAAAAATTATGAAAATAGTCTTAATGTTCACGCCAGAACTTACCCCATAACAAAAGCCATACAACATTTTCCCAGTTAAGACTTCGTTAAATACAATCTCAAACTCCTTCTCAGAAACTGTGTGTTGGTGGTGTGCCACGTGTGGTGTGTGTGTGTGTGTGTGTGTGTGTGACAGCACCTTTGATTTATACAAATATTCACCCAAATGAATAACACCAAGTACTTCACCATGTTATTCACGACTCTTAGATCACTTGGCTTGCGTCTCTCAAAAGGTCGAGCCAGGGTCAGCTGATTCAGTAAACACCGCTCACATTAATAGGGACCTGCCACACTTTGCCATAAACAGATAAATTGTACCGGGAATTTTCCCCCCACACACTCATCATTGTCACTTTATGTAACTTGCTGACAAAACCCATGACCCTTCAGGCCTTTTACGCCCTTAATGCATGAGTCATAAAGGTAAGCATGAACTCCGCATGCTTCCCAGTTGGGCACTGTAAACGCTTCTGCGCTTCACCTTGCACAGGATGTAAGGGGGTGCCCAATAAACTAGCCCCCTCGTGGGCAATCTGTAATCACTACCACCGTCTCGCGGCCCAGAGTAGTAGTTGGACATATCACTAGACAGGGAAATTCACACTTAACACAAGTGTTATCTCAAGGTCATATTCACAACACTTCCCTGGACAGAATTCATAATTTATTTTCTCATATTACATCTGTGTGTATACCTGCTACTAGATAAACAGAAAATGCCAAGAAGTGTTTACATCAAGCGCTGCCACTTAAGAGTTCCAAGAACTAAATTAAAACAATTAGTGTGTGTGTGTGTATGGTGTGAGTGTGCATGGTGTGTGTGTGTGTGTGTGAGTGTGCATGGTGTGTGTGTGTGCATTGTGTGTGTGTGTGTGTGTGTATATGGTGTGTGTTTGTTTGTTTGTATGGTGTGTGCATGGTGTGTGTGTGTGTGTGTGTGTATGTGTGTATGGTGTGTGTATGTGTATGGTGTGTGTATGTATGGTGTGTGTGTGTGTGTGTGTGTGTGTGCATGTGTGTGTATGGTTTGTGCATGTACGGTGTGTGTATGGGTGTGTGTGATTGTGCATGGTGAGTGTGTGACTGTGTATGGGGTGAGTGTGTGTGTGTGTGTGTGTGTTTCCATTGCCATGAGGATATCATACAATTCTTAAAGCACTGGTCACATGGGCGTATTTTTTTTTAGCAATTTCTTGCCGGAAAGTTATTTCGAGCAATTTTCGAGAAATTCGAGCAAGTTTTTGAAGCATTTTTATTGACAATCGTGATAGTCAATTTCTTGACTATTTCGAGCAAGATTATCGGTTCAAAACCCGGTTAATACTATATTTAATGACACGAAGCTTATTTATCGAGTATTTACCTTGGCTATATATAACATAGATCAATAACATTATGTATAAAATGCACAAACAGTTTTTTACGACACACTGAGTTTATTATTTGGGTGGTGTTTTGGCGTGTTTGTTTACAAAACACAAGCCCATACAGCCGGTCATTCTCCACACACTAACAACCCTCCCTACTGTAACTACGATAGTTGAACCAGTCTATATTAAACACTCCTCCTCGCCAGCCACTTACAAGTCCCCAATAGTTTTTCTTCGCTTTCTCTCATTTCTTTTTAATAATAACAATAATACCAAGGATAGCTGCTGCGTCGTCTGCATTGTTGTTGTGATGTTCCGTCTCCCTTCTACTCGCACAACGGCGTTAACTTTTTTTTCTTGCTGTAGTAACTGAACCAAGAGCCACTCGTGTGACCACATTTGGAAGAAATTACTCGTAATTTCTTGCTCCAAATTAATTGCTCATCAAAGGGATCGTGTGACCGTAACTTAAGTCACCCTTTAAGAAAAACTGTAAATACTGATTCACAAAACTTAAGGATAATTTCTGACTTGGAACCATCTGTGTAATGCAGAAAACAGTTATTGTATTCTAAAACCTACCCAAGAAATCTTTTACCCACTTACGATATAATTATTTTCTATTCCATCAATAGATGTTATTTTACTTTTTTATACGTATTTTTATTTTAGTAATTTATAAACTATTTTCTTTATATACTTCATTACCTTTTAGTGTAATGAAGAGAATGAATTACAGAAGGTTTTTATAATTATATTGCGAACAATATTTTTCCTCGCAATAAATAAACAATGACGATGATCTTGTTTACAATATGGAGCTTGATGTCTTACTCCATGTTCGTTTATTACATTTTCTGCCATACCCGACTGTTCTTTTCTTTCTTGTGGTGAAGGTTTTGACAATTGATATATATATAAAGTTGAGTTAAGAATAATGACTCTGATATTATAGCCATTAGGTCCTGAATAATAAGTGGTGTCAAAGTGAACAAATGTATGATGTCTTCAATTACCAGCGTAGTGTGGGGTAACAGTGGGGGTAGAAGCGAAGGGTAGGAGTGAAGGGTGGGAGTAAGGCGTGGGAGTAAGGGGTGGGAGTAAGGGGTGGGAGTAAGGCGTGGGAGTAAGGGTGGGAGTAAGGGGTGGGAGTAAGGGGTAGGAGTAAGGGGTGGGAGTAAGGGAGTAAGGGATGAGTAATGGGGAGTATAAGGGAGTAAGGGGAGGCTGGGGACATATGTGGGAGCATGTGATATGTGTATAGGGTATGGGTGGGAGTATATGTGGAGTATATGGGACAAGATATGGAGCAGGGAGGAAGGGGTGATATGTGGAGTAGGAAGAGTAAGGGAGGAGTAAGGGGTAGGAGAGGTGGGAGTAAGGGTGGGCGGGCAGTGGGAGTAAGGGGTGGAGGCATGGAGGCGGGAGGCGGGGGTGGGAGTTAGTGGCGGGTGCGGGAGCAGGCAGGAGTAAGGGGGGGAGTAAGGGTGGTAAGGGTGGGAGTATGAGGGAGTACAAGGGAGTAAGGGTGGAGTAAGGGGTGGGAGTAAGGCGTGGAAGTAAGGGTGGGATTAAGGGGTGGGATTAAGGGGTGGGAGTAAGGGGTAGGAGTAAGGGGTGGGAGTAAGGGGTGGCAGTAAGGGGTGGCAGTAAGGGGTAAGAGTAAGGGGTGGGAGCAAGGGGTACGAGTAAGAGGGTGGAAGCAAGGGGTGGGAGTAAGGGGTATGAGTAAGTGGTAGGAGTAAGTGGTAAGAGTAAGGGGTAGAAGTAAGGGGTAGAAGTAAGGGGTAGGAGTAAGGGGTAGAAGTAAGGGGTAGAAGGAAGGGGTGGGAGCAAGGGGTGCGAATAAGGGGTGGGAATAAGGGGTGGGATTAAGGGGTGGGAGTAAGGGGTAGGAGTAAGGGGTAGGAGTGATGAGTAAGAATGTGGGACAAGAGGGAGGGGTAGCAGTGGGGGGTAGGGTTAGGTTACAAACTTCTATTTACTTCATCATCTGTATCCTGCTGGTGATGTTCTCTCTTTAAACAATTTGTAAAATAAATAAATAAATGGTCAGGTGTAAATGGTAAGAATTTAACAGAGTAATACTGAGGTATTACAAGAAAGAACTAAAACTGTCCACTGTGTGTATCAACATTTTATAAAAGTATTTGTGAAGCTGTAAAATACTTAGATATAAACTTTTAATTCAACTCTGTAATAACAATAATTGCAATAATGAATCTAAACAAGAAATGAACTGGGTGAAAAAAATCTACAAAATACTAAAAATATAAAAAAGAAGAATTACAGTAAAACCTGAATCATTGTAATAAACATTATTAAACTTTTCGTTGTTATGACCTAAAACAAACAAGGAAGACTCGTCTAGATTTTCGCTCTGTGAATTAACTCCTTGGAACGCTTTTGGGCAAGAGGGGAGTTACTCCGACTTATTCCGTGAAAATATTCCCAACTGTCCATAGAATCCGTTACAGTTTCCTTTATAGTAAGTGACTCACAAATGATTAATATTCCCATTCACCAATACTTTATTATATCAGAGAACAGTACAGAGATAAGCTGGCCAATGAGCGATGGTCAAAGATAATACAGATTTAATACTGGATTGATAAGTACAGCTATAGTGATTTGTTTCATGTTACAGTAATAATAAACTTTATCAAATGTTATAACTACCAAAGTGTTATTTTCGTGATCGATACCCTGCTGCCAGGATTATAACATCGTTTAAAAGTTCAGTAAAAATATCATGCAGATTAAAACCTAACCTAGTGTATCGTAACCCAACTTAGCCTTTCCTAAGCTAACTTAGACTATCCTAAACTAGCCTAACCTATCCTAATCACACCAAACCTAACCTATCCTAAATTTATATATCATCAACAGATTTATAGATATGTTGGAGAAATAATTATCAAAAGTTTGTTGTCTCTGCAAATGTATTTTTAAAAAAAGAAAATGAAATTAAAACTTTCTAGAGAACTCAATTGTGTCATGAGCGTTGCGGCTTGGTTAGGTTAGGCAACATTAGGTTAGGTTAGATAAGGTAAGGTAAGATTAGGTAAGGTGAGGTAGTGTTAGGGTTAAACACATTTTACTAATTTTGCATCAAAATAATCACGACTGAAGGTATCGGATAAAAAACCTCTAAATATAATTCTTTTTCTGAGAAAAAAATTTCTTTACCACTTATTTTTTGCCCCACTTTTTTTATTAAGTTTGATGAACTTAGATTAGGTTAGGTATTATTTAACTCTGAGTCATGGGTACTTATTGGATACTTGGCAGAATAACTTGTTATAACTTGGTCCTAACAAAGGCGGAGTCTAAGCAAAAATGTTCACTTGACCTCATATTTGGATTTCATTACTGAAGGATATTTACAGCTATACCACATTAATAAGGTCTATCTGCAAGTATATTCAGTCATAAAAAAAAATATTCCCTAAATGTGGACAATAAAAATCTTCTATTTTGGTACAAATTACTTGAAAAGTTGTAAGAAGACAAAAGCTGCATCTCTTCCATAAAGCGAGAAATAGAACAGCCAAGCCTCTTCTTGTCGTAAAAAACACTAATATTGTATTTTAGTATGTTGATGTACAAAACATTTCTTCATTATTCTATGATAAAACAAGTCTAACAAGCATTATTAAAACATATATTATTAATTTTTTTTTCATGCATCCGGAAATAGCGACTACTATATCCAGGTTGATCGTGTTGAGGTCCTGTAAGTTACAGGCTAGATTACGAGCTCACTTACGGAGTTCGATGCCAAATATTTGTTTTGAGAATCCCGATCGGAGACTGTAAGTCCAGTTACTTGGTAAACAAGTAGATACAGTGAAATAAACTGCTGTACCTAAATAATATGTAACTCAAAATATATTCCCAAAACAGCACGTTTACAGATGAAAATAAAAAAAAGCATAAATAATACAAACATGTAGTGAAGATTGTGAAGTGAGATGTAGTGAAGATTGTGAAGTGAGATGTAGTGAATTTTGTGAAGTGAGATGTAGTAAAGATTGTGAAGTGAGATATGGTGAAGATTGTGAAGTGAGATGTAGTGAAAGATTGTGAAGTGAGATGTAGTGAAGATTGTGAAGTGAGATGTATTGAAGATTGTGAAGTGAGATGTAGTGAAGATTGTGAAGTGAGATGTAGTGAAGTTTGTGAAGTGGGATGTAGTGAAGATTGTGAAGTGAGATGTAGTGAAGATTGTGAAGTGGGATGTAGTGAAGATTGTGAAGTGAGATGTAGTGAAGATTGTGAAGTGAGATGTAATGAAGATTGTGAAGTGAGATGTAGTGAAAATTGTGAAGTGAGATGTAGTGAAGGTTGTGAAGTGAGATGTAGTGAAGATTGTGAAGTGAGATGTAGTGAAGATTGTGAATTGAGAAGTAGTGAAGATTGTGAAGTGGGATGTAGTGAAGATTGTGAAGTGAGATGTAGTGAAGATTGTGAAGTGAGATGTAGTGAAGATTGTGAAGTGAGATGTAGTGAAGATTGTGAAGTGAGATGTGGTAAAGATTGTGAAGTGAGATGTGGTGAAGATTGTGAAGTGAGATTTGGTGAAGATTGTGAAGTGAGATGTGGTGAAGATTGTGAAGTGAGATATGGTGAAGATTGTGAAGTGAGATGTAGTGAAGATGTGCAGTGAGATGTAGTGAAGATTGTGAAGTGAGATGTAGTGAAGGTTGTGAAGTGAGATGTAGTGAAGATTGTGTAGTGAGATGTAGTGAAGATTGTGAAGTGAGATGTAGTGAAGATTGTGAAATGAGATGTAGTGAAGATTGTGAAGTGAGATGTAGTGAAGATTGTGAAGTGAAATGTAGTGAAGATTGTGAGGTGAGATGTAGTAAAGATTGTGAGGTGAACATAAGAACATAAGAACATAAGAAAGTGGGATACTGCAGGAGGCCGACTGGCCCATGCAGGGCAGATCCCTTTCACACCCATCCCAGCACTTCCATGTGCCTATCCAACTTCGTCTTGAAGCTCCCTAGCGTCCCCGATCCTACTATAGCACTCGGTAGCCTATTCCATATATCCACAACTCTATTACCAAACCAGTGCTTGCCTATATCCTTTCTGAATCGGAATTTATCTAACTTAAAGCCATTTGTTCTAGTTATTTCGTTATTACTGGGCTTCAGAACATCTTCCATTTTACCCTTGTTAATCCCACTTACCCACTTGTACACCTCTATCATATCTCCCCTAACTCTACGCCTCTGTAATGAATGTAAGCCTAAGCTTTTCAGTCTTTCTTCATATGGAAGGTTTCTAATATTATGGATCATTTTTGTCATTCTTCTTTGTACTCTCTCCAAAGAATCTATGTCCATTCTATAATAAGGACACCAGAACTGAACCGCATAATCCATGTGTGGCCTCACTAACGCTAGGTAAAGTTTCAAGATAACGTCAGCAGTTCTGTTACTCACAGACCTAGATATGAACCCAAGAATCCTGTTTGCCTTGTTGCGAACGCTAATACATTGTTTTCTAGGTTTCAAGTCGTTGCTAACAAATACACCTTGATTTTTTTCACAAACTGAGTTTTCTATTTCCGTGTTACCTAGTTTATACTTAACGCTTGTATTCGTCTTCCCTATCTGTAGTACCTTGCATTTATCACTATTAAAATTCATTTGCCAGTCTACTGACCACTCATGTAAGGTATCTAGATCTCTTTGAAGGTGTTCAAAGTCACTGTCTGAATTTATCACTCTCCCCATTTTGGTATCATCTGCAAATTTACTAATCCTACTAGTTATGCCTAAATCAAGATCATTAATGAATATAACAAACAGCAGAGGGCCTAATACAGATCCTTGGGGAACTCCGCTTTTGACCGCACCCCAGTCTGACTTTAATCCATTTATGCTGACTCTTGTTTTCTGCCCAGTTAACCATGACCTAATCCATTTTTAATACTGATCCACCTATTCCATGTGCTTCTACCTTCCTGTCAATCTCTCATGAGGGAATTCTCATCGAATGCTTCTTTATTGAACCTATAAATAAATTATATCATATGGCTTATCATTATCTACCGCTTCAAATACTTCTGAGAAAAAGCTAAGCAAATTTGTGAGACAAGAACGTCCCTGGGTGAACCCGTGCTGAGAAGAATGAATTAAGTTGAATGTTTCAAGGTGGCTTCTGATTTTTGTAGCAATAATTGACTCTAGCAACTTGCCTATGATTGACGTGAGACTAATGGGACGGTAATTTGATGCTATTGATTTATCACCCTTTTGAAAATCGGAACTACATTTGCAAGTTTCCAAGCTTCTGGCACTAGTCCATTCTAATGACTTATTAAATAAAACTGCTAATGGATTACTCCAACTCATCTCTTACATTCTTAATATTCTCAGCATATGCCTCGTCTGGACCAGGCGATTTATGGAGGCTTCATATTTTGTTAATTACTTTAAGCACATCAAGTTATTTAGTAATATTGATATTCATCAACATATTTTCTATACTGTCGTTATATACCTTATGAACTTCTGGAAACTGTGCTAGGTTTTCATTTGTGAATACGGAGCGAAAATGACTATTTAACGTACTACACATTTCTAACTCATCATCAGTCATTTCTCCTGTCGTAGTTTTAAGGGACCTATTGTATCTCTAACCTTTGATTTATACAGTTGATAAAAAGCTTTGGGGGTATATTTCGATTCGTTTGCTACCTTGATTTCATAATTTCTCTTTGCTTTCCTAATTTCTGTTTATACCTGTCTTGTTAGGTTCTGATAGTAACCAAGTAAGTGATTTTCGCCTTTCTTAACTTTTCTATATACTCCTTTCTTTTTCCCTAGAAGATCTAAGAGTCTATTATTCATCCATTTTGGTTGGTTCCGTATCGATCTGAGTTTTCTTTTAGGATGTGTTTATTTTGGGCATTATTGATTGTCGCAATAAATTGTTCATAAGTAGCTGCTAAATTAAATTCGGGGTTATCCCGTCCTAAGTTGACAGTTTCCAGAGGTGTGGGGGGGATTAATCTTTTGACCATAGGGTCATCCCTTAGGTCTCTCCTTATGCTACCGTAATTAGCATTCCTAAAATCCGGGATCAAGGCCGAATTTTCCTTCTTCCTGCCATCCCATATTATGTTAAAATATATGGCTTTATGATCACTGTTTTCTAGTTCGTCTCCAATCCCAACATCTTTTACTAGATTTTCATTATTACTGAGAACTAAATCGAGGATATTATTTCCTCTAGTGGGCAAGTTTATAAATTTATATATAAAACTATCCTGTACTACTTCTATAAAATCTTCAGATTCATTATCGCTAAGTTGATTTTTCCAATCTATGCCTGAAAAGCTGAAATCGCCTAGAATACATACATTATTTCTATCAGATGCCTTCTTTATTTCCTCCCATAGCAATTTACCATCGTTCCTACTCAAATTAGGTAGTCTATATATAACACCAATGACTACGGATTCACTGCCCTCACCAATCTCTACCCAAATACTTTCATTGTCGCTATTTGTTTTAATGTTTGATTTATTGCAGCCTTTTAATGACACCCTGATATACACTGCTACACCGCCACCTCTCCTTCCTACTCTGTCAAATTTAAATAGGTTATATCCTGGAATATGAAATTCTGCTAAAAAATGCTTGTTGTTTGAATTTATCCATGTTTCCGTTATTGCAATTATATCTATGTTCTCTTTACTAACAATGGCCCTGAGCTGGTCCATTTTGTTACACAGGCTTCTACTATTAGTATAATAAACACTCAATATATTTCTTCCTGCTTCTATCTGTTTCATATTTATTACTTTGATGTTTGTTATTGACTAAATCATATTTTCAGCATTATCTACTTCTGTTTCACTACATTCCCAGGACCTGCTTGTTTTTTGACTTATTTTCCCTGACCCTCTCTACTGCATAACCCCCTCGAAAGTGACAATTTCACGCCCAGGGATGCAGACAACGCCTTACCCTCACGAGACAAGTGTACCTGTCGCGACAGTATACAGGTAGTCGTTGCCATAAAATCGTTGCCAGTCATCAATGAATGCCCAACCATTGTTTGCACAATGTTTTTCCAGTCGGCAATTAATAGCAATTGCCCTGGACAGCCATTCACGACCAACCCCTCTTCTAGGCAAGACACCACATACCATCGGGATCCCTCCCCTATCTCTAATCTTCCCCAGCGCCTCCCTATACCTCTTGAAAAGTTCCTCACTCCTAACCTTACCTATGTCGTTTCCTCCCACACTAAGACACACTACTGGATTGGTACCCTCCCCTGACAAAACTCTGTCTAACCTCTCGGCTACATGCCCTATCCCAGCCCCAGAAAAACATACCCTAGTCCTACGTTTCCTATATCTCGCACAAAAAGCCCGATCCATAAACCTCACCTGGCTGAAGATTGTGAAGTGAGATGCAGTGAAGATTGTGAAGCGAGATGTAGTGAAGATTGTGAAATAAGATTATAAAGTAAACTGTAGTAATTGAGGTTAAACGAACGCGGGTTATTCTGTAGTGTATCCGTGTCTTGTTAACGTGGAACCAACATGGTGGTGGTTCTCAATATAGATACGTTATTTTGCCGGGAATTTCTGTCAAAACAAAATATGAATCAACCATATTTAGCCTAAATTAACCTAACGGCTTTATTATATATTCTAAGTTTTTTAAGTTGGATAGATCAGATCAGGTTAGGTTAGGTTAGTTTTGTTAATTTTGCCACTTAGAGGCTAGTTTATTGTGCCCCCCATACTCATCCTGTCAGCTGTAACACAGAGAGATTACAAAGTGGTGTTAGATGAGGTAGGTGGTTAAGTTAAGTTTCAATAGGTTAGGTTAGATTATGTCAGGTTGGGTTAAGTTAGGTTAGGTAGGTAATAAGTAGATAGGTTATGTTAGGTAGGTGGGAAAGTTAGGTTTGATTAGGTTAGCTTATGTCAGACGGGAGGTTAGGTTAGATTATGTCAGGTTAGGTTAGATTATGTCAGGTTAGGTCAGATTACGTCAGGTTAGGTTAGATTATGTCAGGTTAGGTTAGATTATGTCAGGTTAGGTTAGATTATGTCAGGTTAGGTCAGATTACGTCAGGTTAGGTTAGATTATGTCAGGTTAGGTCAGATTACGTCAGGTTAGGTTAGATTATGTCAGGTTAGGTTAGATTATGTCAGGTTAGGTTAGATTATGTCAGGTTAGGTTAGATTATGTCAGGTTAGGTTAGATTATGTCAGGTTAGGTCAGATTACGTCAGGTTAGGTTAGATTATGTCAGGTTAGGTAAGTAGGTAGAGGTGGGTAAAAAAGGTTAGGTTAGGTCGGCAGGTTTTAGTGTAGGAGCTTAAGTAATCCCGTAAAAATTTCATGTTAATTTTTGACACCATACATTATAATAATCCTTATAAACTATGTTAAGGAACTGTGGTGTCATTTTTTTCTGAACGGTTTATTATAAGTTTTATGCCTTTAAAGAAGTTTTATTAAAGAGCGGCGTAATGAACCACAGATGTATTACCATTAAGTCCTAATTAACTTAAAACATGACTAATAACCTATGAACATGTAGTATTATATGATTACAATTTAACATAATATATCATGAATGCTGTTATAATATCATAAGTGTGTTACAAACATGGCTGCTCATATATGCCATCCTGTCTCTGGCAAAGAAGAGATTGTAGTAAGTAAAATTATTTGCTAAAGACAAATACTGGAAATTAAACATATACATATTACCATTATCTGAAAAGCTTAGAACCACCGTTTTATATTTATTAATAGTTTGTAGTGTTATACATCATGTGTAAACAAGTCACACGTTATTATTTACGACATTGCTTCAGTCCTCGTCATCAGAGTCTTCTGTGTACAACAGATTCCTTCACCTTGTTTAGGCATTTCTCATCATCTGCTTGACAGTTACATTATCTCGGTATGTCATGCTATTCTTTTCTGGATTCTTTCTTGTATGAACATTAACAATGATCCACATTTGACGCCACATCCACATTTCATCAAGTTCTGCACGCTCTTGCTGCGTTGGTCTGATATTACTAGTATGAAACAGTCATTGTCAATCTTCCAGCCATGCTCTAATTGTGAAAGCATTTCACTGTCTGCATCACAAGACCACAGAAGAGCTTGATACCTTCCTCTCAATATATGATACTTTAGAGTTGCTGCAGTCGCTGGTAGTTCTCCAGCTTCTGCCTGCGTTTTTTTGAAGAGATGCCATCTAAGTTATGACAGTTTAGTGAAAGTCATTCGTGGACAGTAGAGCTTAAATACAAATTCCTTTAGACCAATAAACATGTCTGCTGGAGGGCATTTGGTCTACTCAGCATCTTGAATGCATCTAGGACTTTTGTGTTAGATTTCATCAAAGTACTCCAACATGCTTTCTTTCCTTTGCCAACAAATTTTCCAATGCAGTCAGATCCTGTGAAGGCATGGAAACCTGTAAGGCTCTCTGCCCAATGTGTCGTCGCTCAACAGTTCCTTTACACTTTGCCCAGTTTATATTTTTACACATCAGTGCCCCTAAAGACTTGATATGTACAGTGCTGCCCTTCCGTGATATTACACTGTATGTCCTGCTTAAGTTCTAGTATAACTTGTGATAGCAATTTGATGGTTGGAAGTCTTATTTGCTGCTTTCTACACAGAAGATTAACTCTGACATCTTTCCAGATGTTCAATGGACTTAAACAGATGCTTTTACAAAAATTTTCATAATTTTGTCTTCCAACTTCATATGCACATAGATTGTCATATTTGGCATTTTCTGGCATTACAGCTCCAGTTACCAAGTTTAAAAGAGCATCATTTTCCTGGGATTACAGTCACCAATAACATTGTGTAGCTTCTGTACATCAGCATATTGACGGCTGACAATAGCTGTAGAGAGCTCATGATGTTCTGTTCTTTTGTAATCTTTATGAGTTTGATATTTTATAATGGAATTTAATTTGAAAACCCACCAGTATATGATTTTATCACCTATATCAGCGCGCTTCAAGGATTTTTTCCTCTTACTTTCGACAACACTACCTTATCCCATCAGAAAAATATCACCGCTATATTTTCTAATCTACAGGTGCCAAGGTTTAAAATGACGGATGGTGTTAAAAATTAACCTGAAATTTTTACGTGACCACATATTGTCTTGTTGAGTTTCTGAGAGAACTTCACGGCTAAATAGCGCCTCTGTATTGATAGCTGGTACATGTCGTAATATCCACCGCTCATAGTTAAATTTTTAAGTCCGTTTATTTTGTCCTAATTTAAGTATCAAAGAGTGTTTTTATTTTTAAGTATCTTAAGTATCTTTTTTCCTCACTCTTAAGTATCTAAGTATGATGTTTTTTTCATTTTTAACTAACTAACCATATTTTTGTTTTCATTATAAAATGTGATTGATATAGACAACAGAAGTAAATATCAGCTGGAGGTCGTAAACGAAGCTGATGTGAAGTATTTTGACTCACTGTTCCCACGAACTAATTGCTTCTCTGGTTTATACCGAAGAAATAAAACCGTCAACGAACCATCCGATTCAAATGTGTCTTAGGCGATACAGGGTGTTTAGGCGTCATTCTGATACCAAGAATGACTTTGTGTACTGTGGTGAAGCTGGGGGTAGGATAGGGTTGGGCTGGGTTGGGATGGGTTAGGATTACGCATGTGTGGGTATATTCTGTCGCATTTTATAGGTATCTTGCGTCTTTCTCTTTATTCCTTCTTTATCATGAGTATCTGTGCCTATTAATACACCACCTCGCAGGATAGTGGAAGAGGAATGGATAGTAACGAGATAATATTCTTCTTACATATACCTTAGCTTGATTACAGGTAACACCAGGTAGAAGTTACGTGACTCTTAAGAGTTTTCCTCGATTTGGCTGATTCAACTGTAAGACTTGCTGTATTTATCCTTATTAAAATCCTCCACCTGTAAGACCCTCCACTTGTAAGACTCTCCACCTGTAAGACCCTCCACTTGTAAGACTCTCCACTTGTAAAACCCTTTATGGATTTGAAATACCTTCTCGTCTTGACTCCACTTGTACTGTACACACCCTCTCTAGCCTTAGTTTACAGTAATGTTGAAGTATATAATTAAGAC
>NW_024754965.1:0-48133 GCF_018991925.1 Homarus americanus | reverse complement strand
CACCTCTGACACCCCAGGCACACCACTGACACTGCCAGGTCACACCCAGACACCCCAGGCATACAACTGACACTCCCAGGCACACCACTGACACTCCCCAGGCACCCCTGACACCCCAGGCACACCTGACACCCCAGGGCACCCTGACACCCCAGGTACAACCCGACACCCCAGGTACAACCCAGACACTCCTAGGTACACACCCCTGACACCCCCTGGCACCTGACACCCCAGGCACACCTCAGACACCCCAGTCACACCTCAGACACTCCCAGGCACACCTCAGACACACCCAGTACACCTCCGACACCCTGCACACCCAACACTCCCAGGCAGACCTCCGACACCCAGCACCACACCTCAGGCACACCTGACACCCTCAGGCACACCTCTGACACCTCAGGCACACCTGACACACCCCAGGCACACCTCTGACACCCCCAGGGCCACCTCTGACAATCCCAGCACCCCCTAGACACCCCCAGGCACACCCCAGACACCCCAGGCACACCCCAGACACCCCAGGCACACCCCAGACACCCCAGGCACACCCCAGACACCCCAGGCACCCCAGACACCCCAGGCACCCCCAGACACCCCAGGAACACCCAGACACCCCAGGCACACCCCAGTCACCCCAGGCACACCCCAGACACCCCAGGCACACCAGACACCCCAGGCACACCCCAGACACCTCAGGTGCACCCCAGACACCCCCAGGTACACCCCAGACACTCCCAGGTGCACCTGAGACACTCCTGCCACACCACTGACACCCCAGACACACCCCTGACACCCCAGATACACCCTCAGACACTGACAGGCACACTCTGATAATCCCAGGCACACCTCTCACGCCTCCCAGGCACACCTCTGACACCCCAGGTACCACTGACACTCCCCAGGAACACCACAGACACCACACCACTGACACTCACAGGCACACCCTGACACTCCCAGGCACACTCTGACACTCCCTGGTACACCCTGACACTCCCAGGTACACCTAGACACTCCCCAGGCACACCCCAGACACCCCAGGCACACCCCAGACACCCCACACCCCAGACACCCAGGCACACCCCAGACACCTAGGCACACCACAGACACCACAGGTACCACCTGACACCCCAGGCACACCCCTGACACCCCAGGCCACCCCTGACACCCCAGGCACCCTCTGACACCCCAGGCACACCCAACACCCCAGGCACACCTCTGACACCCCAGGCACACCCCTGACACCCCCAGGCACACCAGACACCCCAGGTACACCCCTAGACACTCCCAGGCACACCTCTGACACTCCCCAGGCACACCTCTGACACTTCCAGGTACACCTCTGACACCCCAGGCACACCTCTGACACCCCAGGCACACCCCAGACACTCCCCAGGCACACCCCAGACACACCCCAGGCACACCCCTCAGACACCCAGGCACACCCCAGACACCCCAGGCACACCCCAGACACCCCAGGCACACCCCAGACACCCCAGGCACACCCCAGTCACCCCAGGTACACCCAGACACCCCCAGGTACACCCCAGACACCCCAGGGCACCCCAGACACCCCAGGCACCCCAGACCCCCAGCACCACTGACACCCAGGACACTCTGACTGCACACCCCAGACACCCCAGGCATACAACTGACACCCAAGGCACACCACTGACACCCCAGGCCACCTCTGACACTCCCCAGCACCTCTGACAACCCCCAGGCACCTCTGACACCCCAGGCACAACCCCTGACACCCCAGGCACACCTCAGACACCCCAGGCACCCCAGACACCCCAGGCACACCTCAGACACTCCCAGGCACCTCTGACACCCCAGGCACTGACACACCCAGGCACACCGCTGACACTCCCAGGTACACCTCAGACACTGACAGGCACACCTGACAACCCCAGGCACACCTCTGACACCCCAGGCACACCCCACACCCCAGGAACACCCCAGACACCTCACAGGCACACATCTGACACTAGGCACACCTCTGACACCTAGGCACCTCTGACACCCTGGTACACCTCTGACACCCCAGGAACACCTGACACTCCCAGGCACACCCTCAGACACTCCCCAGGCACACCCCAGACACCCCAGGCACACCTCTGACACTCCAGGCACACCTCCGACACTCTCAGGCACACCTCTGACACTCCAGGCCACCTCTGACACTCCCAAGCGCACCTCAGACACCCCAGGCACACCCCAGACACCCCAGGCACACCTCAGACAACTCCCCAGGCGCACCGCCGACACTCCCAGGCACACCACCACCCCACGCACACCTTGACACTGCCAGGTACACCTCAGACACTCCAAGAACAACTGAACCCCCATGTACACCAATGACACCCCAGGTGCACCTCTGACACCCATCACTGAACCCAGGCAACCTGACACCCCAGGCACAACCTGATACCCAGGCACAACTCCTGACACCCCAGGCACAACCCAGAACACCCCAGGCACACCCCTGACACTCCAGCATGCACCCCACACCCCAGGCACACCTCTGACACCCCCAGGCACACCCCTGACACACCCCAGGCACACCCCAGACACCCCAGGCACACCTGACACCCCAGGCAACCCGACACTCCAGGACACCCCTGATACCCTGGCATACCCTGACACCCAGGTACACCCCACACCCCAGGCACACCCCTGACACCCCAGGCACACCCCAGACACCCCAGGCACACGCTCAACACTCCAGGCACACCTCAGACACTCCCAGAACACCAGACACCCCCAGGTGCACCTCAACACCCCAGGCACCTCAGACACCCCAGGTGCACCTCTGACACTCCCAGGCACCTGACACCCCAGGCACACCTCTGACACCCCACACACCCCAGACACCCCAGGCACACCCTCTGACACTCCCAGGCACACCCCAGACACCCCAGGCACACTCAGACACCCCAGGCACACCCCAGATAATCCCAGGCACCACTGACACTGCCAGGTACACCAGACACCAGGCATACAACCGAAATTCCAGGCACACCACTGACACTCCCAGGTACACCTCACACTCCAGGCACACCCTCTGACACCCCAGGAACACCCACTGACACTGCCAGGTACACCTCAGACACCCCAGGAATACAACTGAGCACCCCAGGTGCACCTCTGACACTCCCAGGGCACCCCTGACACCCCAGGTACACCCCTGACACCCCAGGCACACCTCAGACACCTCAGGCAACCTGACACCCCAGGCACACCTCAGACACCCCAGGCACCTCAGACACCCCCAGGTACACCTCAGACACCCCAGGCACCTCAGACACCCCAGGTGCAACCCCTGACACCCCAGGCACCCCTGACACTCCCAGGCACACCTCTGACACCCCAGGCACACCTGACACTCCCCAGGCACACCTCTGACACTCCCAGGTACACCTCTGACACCTCCCAGGACACTCCCCAGACACTTCGCATACCGCTGACACCCCAGGTCACACCACTGACACTCCCAGGCACCCCTGACACTCCCAGGCACACCCCCACACCCCCAGGCACACCCCTGACACCCCAGGCACACCTCAGACTCCCAGGCACACCCCACACACCCCAGGTACACCTCAGACACTCCCAGGCCACCCCTGACACTCCCCAGGCACACCTCGACACCCAGGTACACCTGACACTCCCAGGCACACCTCTGACACCCCAGGCACACCTCTGACACCCCAGGTACACCCCAGACCCAGCACACCCCCGACACCCCAGGCACACCCCAGACACTCCCCAGGTGCACCAGACACTCCCAGGCACATCAGACACCCCAGGCACACCACACCGCCAGGCACACCCCAGACACACCCAGGCATACAACTGACAACTCCCAGGCACACCACTGACACCCCAGGCACCTTGACACTACCAGGCACACCTCCTGACACCCCAGGTACACCACTGACACCGCCAGGCACACCCAGACACCCATACAACTGACACCCAGGCACACCACTGAAATCCCAGGTGCACCTCCTGACACCCCAGGCACACCTCTGACACTCCCAGGTGCAACTCTGACACTCCTGCACAACCCGACAACTCCCCAGGTACAACCCAGACACTCCTAGGTACACCTCTGACACTCCCTGTACTCTGACACCCAGGCACACCTCAGACACCCCAGTTACACCTCAGACACCCCCAGGCACACCTCCAGACACACCCAGGCACACCTCCGACACCCCAAGCACACCTCCAACACCCCAGCAACCTCCTGATACTTCCCAGGCACACCTCCGACACCAGGCACACCTCCACACCTCAGCACCCCCACACTCTCAGGCACACCTCCACACTCCCAGGCACACCTCTGACACCCAGGCACACCCTGACACCCCAGGGCACCCCCAGACACCCCACACCCTCAGACACTCCAGGTACACTTCAGACACCCCAGGCACACCCCAGACACCCCAGGCACACCCCGACACCCAGGTGCACTCCCTCAGACATTCCCAGGCACTCCCCAGACACCCCAGGAACACCGACACTCCCAGGCACACCTCAGACACCCAGGCACACCCCAGACACTCCCCAGGTACACCCCTGACACCCCAGGCACACCTCACACACCCCACAGGCACCTCAGACACTCCCCAGGTGCACCAGACACTCCCCAGGTGCACCTGAGACACCCCAAGCACACCACTGACACTCCCAGATACACCTCTGACACTCCCAGATACACCTCAGACACCGACAGGCACACTGATACCCCAGGTACACCTCTCACGCTCCCAGGCACACCTCTGACACTCCCAGGTACTCCACTGACACTCCCAGGAACACCACAGACACTCACAGGCACACCTCTGACACTCAGGTACACCCTGACACCCCCAGGCACACCCCTGACACTCCCCGGCACACCTCTGACACTCCAGGCACACCCAAGACACCCCAGGCACACCCCAGACACCGCAGGCACACCCCACACCCCAGGCACACCCCAGACACCCCCAGGCACACCCCAGACACCCCAGGAACACCACAGACACTCCCAGGTACACCTTGACACTCACAGGCACACCTCTGACACCCCAGGTACACCTCTGACACCCCCTGGCTCTGACACTCCCCAGGTACACCCAAGACACCCCAGGCACACCAGACACTCTGCAGGCACACCAGACACCCCAGGCACACCTCAGACACTCCAGGCACACCCCTCAGACACTCCCCAGGCACACTCTGACACTCCCAGGCACACCTCTGACACACTCCAGGCACACCGACACCCTTGTGCACACCTCTGACACCTCAGGCACACCTCTGACACCCCAGGCACACCTCTGACACCCAGGCACACCCCACTCCCAGGCACATCCCAGACACCCCAGGCACACCCCAGACACACTCCCAGGCACACCCCAGACACTCCCCAGGCACACCCCAGACATTCCCCAGGCACACCTCAGACACCCCCAGGTACACCCCAGACACTCCCCAGGTGCACCTCAGACTCCCAGGTACACCTCAGACACCCCAGGCACCTCAGACACCCCAGGTGCACCCCAGACACCCCAGGCACACCCACTGACACCCAGGCACACCTCTGACGGTGCCAGGCACACCCCAGACACCCCAGTGCATACAACCGACACTCCCCAGGCACACCACTACACCCCAGGTACACCTCTGACACCCCAGCACCCCTGACACTCCCAGGCACAACCCTGACACTCCCAGGCACAACTCTGACACCCCAGGCACCTCTGACACCCCAGGCACACCCCAGACACCCCAGGCACACCTCTGACACTCCCAGGCACCTCTGACACTCCCCAGTGCACCTCTGACACCCCAGGCACAACCCCTGACACTCCCAGGCACAACTCTGACACTCCCAGGTGCACCTCAGACACTCCCAGGTACACCTCAGACACTCCAGGACCTCTGACACTGACCCTCTGACACACCCAGGCACACCCGACACTCCGAACACCCAGACACTCACAGGCACACATCTGACACTCACAGGCACACCCTGACACCTTAGTGCACCTTGACACTCCCCTGGCACTCCTCTGACACCCCAGGCACACCCCAGACACTCCCCAGGCACGCCCCAGACACTCCCCAGGCACACCCCAGACACCCCAGGCACACCCCTGACACTCCAGGCACACCTGACACCCCAGGCACACCTCTGACACCTCAGGCACACCTCTGACACCCCAGGCACCCCAGACACCCCAGGCACACCCCAGACACCCCAGGCACACCAGACACCCCAGGTGCACCGCCGACACCCCAGGCACACCACTGATACCCCACGTACACCCTTGACACGCCAGGCACACCCTCAGACACCCCAAGCATACAACTGACACTCCCCAGTGTACACCAATGACACTCCCAGGCACATCTGACCCCAGGCACCCCTGACACTCCCAGGCAACTCTGACACTCCCAGGTACAACCTGATACCCAGGTCACAACTTCCACACCCCAGCACAACTCAGACACTCCCAGGCACACCCTGACACCCAGCACCCCAGACACTCCCAGGCACACCTCTGACACTCCCCAGGCACACCCCTGACACTCCAGTTACACCCCAGACACCCCAGGCACACTCCACACCCCAGGCATACCCCTGACACCTCAGGCACACCCCTGATACTCCCAGGCATACCTCTGACACTCCAGCACACCTCTGACACTTGCACACCCCTGACACCCCAGGCACACCCCAGACACTCCCAGGCACACGTCTAACACTTTCAGGCACACCCCAGACACCCCAGTGTCCCCACCCCAGGCACCCCAAACACCCCAGGTGCACCTCAGACACCCCAGGCACCCCTGACACCCCAGGCACCTCTGACACCCCAGGCACACCTCTGACACTCCCAGGCACAGCACTGACATCCCCAGGCACACCCCTGACACCGCAGGCAAACACCAGACACTCCCCAGGTGCACCTCAGACACTCCCCAGGCACCCCAGACACTCCCAGGCACACCACTGACACTGCCAGGCACACCCCTCAGACACCAGGTATACAACTGACACTCCCAGGTACAACACTGACACCCCAGGCACACCTCTGACACTCCCAGGCACACCACTGACACCACAGGCACACCCCAGACACCCCAGGCATACAACTGACACTCCCAGGCACCTCTGACATTCCCCAGGTGCACCCTGACACTCCCAGGCACACCCTCTGACACTCCCCAGGCACACCTCTGACACTCAGGTACAACCTGACACTCCCAGGTACACCTCTGACACCCCAGGTGCACCCCAGACACCCCAGGTGCACCTCAGACACTCCCAGGTACACTGACACTCCCAGAAACCCTGACACCCCAGGTACACCTCTGACACCCCAGGCAGGCACACCCTGACACCTCAGGTACACCTCTGACACTCCCAGGCACACCACTGACACTCCCAGGTACACCTCTGACACTCCCAGGTACACCTCAGACACCCCAGGCATACAGCTGACACTCCCAGGTACACCACTGACAACCAGGTACACCCCTGACACTCCCAGGTACACCCCCTGACACTCCCAGAACACCCCTGACACCCCAGGCACACCCCAGACCCCTCCCAGGTACACCCCAGACACCCCAGGCACACCTCACACACACTCCCAGGCACACCCCTGACACTCCCAGGCACACCTCCGACACTCCCAGGCACACCTCCGACACCTCAGGTACACCTCTGACACTCCAGGCACACCTCTGACACCCCAGGTACACCTCAGACACTCCCAGGCACACCAGACACCCCAGGCACACCTCAGACACTCCAGGTGCACCCAGACACCCCAGGTGCACATCAGACACTCCCAGGCACACCACTGACACTGCCAGGCACACCTCAGACACACCCAGGTATACAACTGACACTCCCAGGCACACCACTGACACTCCCAGGTGCACCTTGACACTACCAGGCACACCTCTGACACTCCCAGGTACACCACTGACACTGCCAGGTACACCCCAGACACTCCAGGTATACAACTGACACTCCCAGGACACACCACTGACACTCCCAGGTGCACCTCTGACACTCCCAGGCACACCTCTGACACTCCCAGGTGCACCCTGACACTCCCCAGGTACAACCCGACACTCCCAGGTACAACTCTGACACTCCTAGGCACACCCCTGACACTCCCTGGTACCTCTGACACTCCCAGGTACACCTCAGACACTCCCAGTTACACCCTCAGACCCCAGGTACACCTCAGACACACCCAGGTACACCTCCGACACTCCCAAGCACACCTCCGACACTCCCAGGCACACCTCCGACACTTCCAGGCACACCTCCGACACCCTCAGGCACACCTCCTGACACCTCTGCACACCCTGACACCTCAGGCACACCTCTGACACTCCCAGGCACACCTCTGACACTCCCAGGCACACCTCTGATACTCCCCAGGTACCCCAGACACCCCAGGCACACCCCAGACACCCCAGGTACACTTCCAGACACCCCAGGCAACACCTCAGACACTCCCCAGGCACACCCCAGACACTCCCCAGGTACCTCAGACACCCCAGGCACCTCAGACACTCCCCAGGAACACCAGACACTCCCAGGTACACCTCAGTCACCCCAGGCACACCCCAGACACTCCCAGGCACACCTCAGACACTCCCAGGCACACCTCAGACACTCCAGGTGCACCTCAGACACCCCAGGCACCTCAGACACTCCCCAGGTGCACCTGAGACACTCCCAAGTACACCACTGACACTCCCAGATACACCTCTGACACTCCCAGATACACCTCAGACACGACAGGTACACTTCCGATACCCCAGGTACACCTCTCACGCTCCCAGGTACACCTCTGACAGGTACTCCACTGACACCCCAGAACACCTCAGACACTCCCAGGTGCACCTCTGACACTCCCAGGTGCACCTCTGACTCTCCCAGGTGCACCTCTGACACTCCCAGGTACACCTCTGACACTGCCAGGTACACCTCAGACACTCCCATGTATACAGCTGACACTCCCAGGTACACCACTGACACTCCCAGGTACACCTCTGACACTTCCAGGTACACCCCTGACACTCCCAGGAACACCACAGACACTCACAGGTACACCTCTGACACTCACAGGTACACCTCTGACACTCCCAGGCATTCCTCTGACACTCCCTGGTACTCCTCTGACACTCCCAGGTACACCTAAGACACTCCCAGGTACACCTCAGACACTCGCAGGTACACGTCAGACACTCCCAAGTACATCTCAGACACTCCCAGGTACACCTCAGACACTCCTAGGTACACCTCTGACACTCCCAGGTACACCTCTGACACTTCCAGGTACACCTCCGACACTCTCAGGTACACCCCTGACACTCTCAGGTACACCTCTGACACTCCCAGGTACCTCTGACACTCCCAGGTACCTCAGACACTCCCAGGTACATCTCAAGACCTCCCCAGGTACCTCAGACACTCCCAGGTACACCTCAGACACTCCAGGTACACCTCAGACATTCCCAGGTACACCTCAGACACTCCCAGGTACACCTCAGACACTCCCCATGTGCCTCAGACACTCTCAGGTGCACCTCAGACCACCCCATAGGTGCACCTCCAGGCACTCCCAGGTGCACCTCAGACACTCAGGTACACAACCAGCCTCCCAGGTACACCTCTGACGGTGCCAGGTACACCTCAGACACTCCCAGGTATACAACTGACACTCCAAGGTACACCACTGACACTCCCAGGTACACCTCTGACACTCCCAGGTGCACCTCTGACACTCCCAGGTGCACCTCTGACACTCCCAGGTACATCTCTGACACTCCCAGGTACAACTCTGACACTCCCAGGTACACCTCAGACACTCCCAGGTACACCTCAGACACTCCCAGGTACTCCTCTGACACTCCCAGGTACTCCTCTGACACATCCAGGTACACCGCTGACACTCCCAGATACACCTCAGACTCTGACAGGTACACTTCCGATACTCCCAGGTACACCTCTCACACTCCCAGGTACACCTCTGACACTCCCTGGAACACCTCAGACACTCACAGGTACACATCTGACACTCACAGGTACACCTCTGACACTCTTAGGTGCACCTTTGACACTCCCTGGCACTCCTCTGACACTCCCAGGTACACCTCAGACACTCCCAGGTACGCCTCAGACACTCCCAGGTACACCTCAGACACTCCCAGGTACACCTCTGACACTTCCAGGTACACCTCCGACATTCTCAGGTACACCTCTGACACTCTCAGGTACACCGCTGACACTCCCAAGTGCACCTCAGACACTCCCAGATACACCTCAGACACTCTCAGGTACACCTCAGACACTCCCAGGTGCACCGCCGACACTCCCAGGTACACCACTGACACTCCCACGTACACCTCTGACACTGCCAGGTACACCTCAGACACTCCCAAGTATACAACTGACACTCCCATGTACACCAATGACACTCCCGGGTGCACCTCTGACACTCCCAGGTGCACTTCTGACACTCCCAGGTGCAACTCTGACACTCCCAGGTACAACTCTGATACTCCCAGGTAAAACTCTGACACTCCCAGGTACAACTCAGACACTCCCAGGTACACCCCTGACACTCCCAGGTGCACCCCTAACACTCCCAGGCACACCCCAGACACTCCCAGGTACACCTGACACTCCCAGGTACACCCCAGACACTCCCAGGTACACCTGACACTCCCAGGTAATACCTCTGACACTCTCAGGTACACCCCTGATACTCCCAGGTATACCTCTGACACTCCAGGTACACCTCTGGCACTCCCAGGTACACCCCTGACACTCCCAGGTACACCCCAGACACTCCCAGGTACACGTCTAACACTCTCAGGTACACCTCAGACACTCCCAGGAACACCTCAGACACTCCCAGGTGCACCTCAAACACTCCCAGGTGCACCTCAGACACTCCCAGGTGCACCTCTGACACTCCCAGGTGCACCTCTGACACTCCCAGGTACACCTCTGACACTCCCAGGTACAGCAACGACATTCCCAGGTACACCTCTGACACTGCCAGGTACACCTCAGACACTCCCAGGTGCACCTCAGACACTCCCAGGTGCACCTCAGACACTCCCAGGTACACCACTGATACTGCCAGGTACACCTCAGACACTCCCAGGTATACAACTGACACTCCCAGGTACACCACTGACACTCCCAGGTGCACCTCTGACACTCCCAGGCACTCCTCTGACACTCCCAGGTACACCACTGACACTGCCAGGTGCACACCTCAGACACTCCAGGTATACAACCTGACACTCCCAGGTACACCACAGACACTTCAGGTACACCACAGACACTCCCAGGTGCCTCAGACACTCCCAGGTGCACCTCTGACACTCCCAGGTGCACCCCTGACACTCCCAGGTACACCTCTGACACTCCCAGGTACACCTCTGACATTCTCAGGTACAACTCTGACACTCCCAGGTACACCACTGACATTCCCAGGTACACCTCTGACACTGCCAGGTACACCTCAGACACTCCCAGGTATACAGCTGACACTCCCAGGTACACCACTGACATTCCCAGGTACACCCCTGACACTCCCAGGTACACCCCTGACACTACCAGGAACACCCCTGACACTCCCAGGTACACCTCAGACTCTCCCAGGTACACCTCAGACACCCCCAGGTACACCTCACACACTCACAGGTACACCCCTGACACTCCCAGGTACACCTGAGACACTCCCAGGTACACCTCACATACTCCCAGGTGCACCTCAGACACGCCCAGGTGCTCCTCAGACACTCCCAGGTGCACCTCAGACACTCCCAGGTGCACCTCAGACACTCCCAGGTGCACCTCAGACACTCCCAGGTGCACCTCAGACGCTGACAGGTACACTTCCGATACTCCCAGGTACACCTCTCACACTCCCAGGTACACCTCTGCCACTCCCAGGAACACCTCAGACACTCACAGGTACACATCTGACACTCACAGGTTCACCTCTGACACTCTTAGGTGCACCTCTGACACTCCCTGGTACTCCTCTGACACGCCAAGGGACACCTCAGACACCCCTAGGTACACCTCAGACACTCCCAGGTACACCTCAGACACTTCCAGGTACACCTGACACTCCCAGGCACACCCCATACACTCCCAGGTAAACCTCTGTCACTCCCAGGTTCACCCCAGACACTACCAGGTACTTTTCTGACACTCCCAGGTACTTCTCTGATACTCCCAGGTACACCCCAGACACTCCCAGGTAAACCCCAGACACTCCCAGGTACACCTCTGACACTCCCAGGTACACCTCTGACACTCCCAGGTACACCTCTGACACTCCCAGTTGCACCTCCTCTGACACTCCCAGGTGCACCTCTGACACTCCCAGGTACAACTCTGACACTCCCAGATACAACTCTGACACTCCCAGGTACACCTCAGACACTCCCAGGTACACCTCAGACACTCCCAGGTACTCCTCTGACACTCCCAGGTACTCCTCTGACACACCCAGGTACACCGCTGACACTCCCAGATACACCTCAGACTCTGACAGGTACACTTCCGATACTCCTAGGTACACCTCTCACACTCCCAGGTACACCTCTGACACTCCCAGGAACACCCCAGACACTCACAGGTACACATCTGACACTCACAGGTACACCCTGACACTCTTAGGTGCACCTCTGACACTCCCAGGTACCTCACCTCAGACACTCCCAGGTACACCTCTGACACTCCCAGGTGCACCTCTGACACTCCCAGGTGCACCTCTGACACTCCCAGGTACATCTCTGACACTCCCAGGTACAACTCTGACACTCCCAGGTACACCTCAGACACTCCCAGGTACACCTCAGACACTCCCAGGTACTCCTCTGACACTCCCAGGTACTCCTCTGACACATCCAGGTACACCGCTGACACTCCCAGATACACCTCAGACTCTGACAGGTACACTTCCGATACTCCCAGGTACACCTCTCACACTCCCAGGTACACCTCTGACACTCCCTGGAACACCTCAGACACTCACAGGTACACATCTGACACTCACAGGTACACCTCTGACACTCTTAGGTGCACCTTTGACACTCCCTGGCACTCCTCTGACACTCCCAGGTACACCTCAGACACTCCCAGGTACGCCTCAGACACTCCCAGGTACACCTCAGACACTCCCAGGTACACCTCTGACACTTCCAGGTACACCTCCGACATTCTCAGGTACACCTCTGACACTCTCAGGTACACCGCTGACACTCCCAAGTGCACCTCAGACACTCCCAGATACACCTCAGACACTCTCAGGTACACCTCAGACACTCCCAGGTGCACCGCCGACACTCCCAGGTACACCACTGACACTCCCACGTACACCTCTGACACTGCCAGGTACACCTCAGACACTCCCAAGTATACAACTGACACTCCCATGTACACCAATGACACTCCCGGGTGCACCTCTGACACTCCCAGGTGCACTTCTGACACTCCCAGGTGCAACTCTGACACTCCCAGGTACAACTCTGATACTCCCAGGTAAAACTCTGACACTCCCAGGTACAACTCAGACACTCCCAGGTACACCCCTGACACTCCCAGGTGCACCCCTAACACTCCCAGGCACACCCCAGACACTCCCAGGTACACCTGACACTCCCAGGCACACCTCTGACACCCCAGGTACACCCCACACCCCAGGAACACCCTCAGACACCTCCAGGTACACCAGTCACTCCCCAGGCACACCTCAGACACTCCCAGGTACACCAGACACCCCAGGCACACCTCAGACACCCCAGGTGCACCTCAGACACCCCAGGTGCACCTCAGACACTCCCCAGGCACCTCAGACACTCCCAGGCACACCACTGACACTCCCAGGTACACCTCTGACACTCCCAGGTACACCTCAGACACTGCCAGGTACACCTCCGACACTCCCCAGGACACACCTCTGACACTCCCAGGCACACCTCTGACACTCCCAGGTACCCAACTGACACTCCCAGGAACACCTCAGACACTCCCAGGTACACCTCTGACACTCCCAGGCACACCTCTGACACCCCAGGCACACCTCTGACACCCCAGGTACCTCTGACACTCCCCAGGTACACCTCAGACACTCCCCAGGCACACCTCAGACACTCCCAGGCACACCCCAGACACTCCCAGGCACACCTCAGACACTCCCCAGGTACACCTCAGACACTCCCAGGAACACCTCAGACACTCCCAGGCACACCTCTGACACCCCAGAACACCCTGACACTCCCCAGGCACACCTCTGACACCAGGCACACCTCAGACACCCAGGCACACCCCAGACACTCCCAGGCATACACCTGACACTCCCAGGTACACCACTGACACTCCCCAGGCACACCTCTGACACTCCCAGGTGCACCCTCTGACACTCCCAGGTACACCTCTGACACTCCCCAGGTACACCTCTGACACTCCCAGGTACAACCTCTGACACTCCCCAGGCACACCTCAGACACCCAGGTGCACCACCGACACCCAGGCACACCCCTGAAATTCCCAGTACACCCTGACACTCCCAGGCACACTCTGACACTCCCAGGCACACCTCTGACACTCCAGGCACACCCCTGACACTCCCAGGTACCTTGACACTCCCCAGGCACACCTCTGACACACCCAGGCACACCTCTAGACACCCCAGGCACACCTCAGACACTCCCAGGCACACTTCCCATACCCCCCAGGCACACCTCTGACACCCCAGGTGCACCTCAGACACCCAGTGCACCTCCTGACACTCCCAGTGCACACCTCTGACACTCCCAGGCACTCCTCTGACACCCCAGGCACACCTCAGACACCCCAGGTACACCTCAGACACTCCCAGGCACACCTCAGACACTCCCAGGCACACCACTGACACTCCCAGGTACACTCAGACACTCCTGTGCTACAACTGACACCCCCAGGTACACCACTGACACCCCAGGTGCACACCTCTGACACTCCCAGGCACCTCTGACACTCCCAGGTACCTCTGACACTCCCAGGTACACCTCTGACACTCCCAGGTACACCTCTGACACTCAGGCACACCTCTGACACTCCCTAGGTACCCTCTGACACTCCCAGGCACACCTCCTCAGACACTCCCCAGGTACACCCCAGACACTCCCAGGTACACCTCAGACACTCCCAGGCACACCTCCGACACTCCCAGGTACACCCCAGACACTCCCAGGCACACCTCCAGACACTCCCCAGGTACACCTCAGACACCCCAGTACACCCTCAGACACTCCCAGGCACACCTCAGACACTCCCAGGCACACCCCAGACACTCCCAGGCACACCTCAGACACTCCCCAGGCACACTTAGACACTCTCAGGCACCTCAGACACTCCCAGGTGCACCTCAGACACTCCCCAGGTGCACCTCAGACACTCCCAGGCACACCCCACTGACACCAGATCCACCCTGACACTCCCAGACACCTCAGACACTGACAGGCACACTTCCGACACTCCCAGGTACACCTCTCACGCTCCCAGGTACACCTCTGACACTCCCAGGTACTCCACTGACACTCCTGCACTCTGACACTCCCAGGTACACCTCAGACACTCCCAGGAACACCACAGACACCACAGGTACACCTCTGACACTCACAGGTACACCTCTGACACCCCAGGCACACCTGACACTCCCTGTACTCCTCTGACACTCCCGGTACACCTCAGACACTCCCAGGCACACCTCAGACACTCCCAGGCACACCTCAGACACCCCTAGGCACACCCCAGACACTCCCCAGGCACACCCCAGACACTCCCAGGTACACCTCTGACACCCCCAGGTACACCTCTGACACCCAGGTACACCTCCGACACTCTCAGGTACACCTCTGACACTCTCAGGTACACCTCTGACACTCCCAGGTACACCTCTGACACCCCAGGCACACCCCAGACACCCCAGGCACACCTCAGACACTCCCCAGGTACACCTCAGACACTCCCCAGACACACCTCAGACACTCCCAGGCACACCTCAGACACTCCCAGGCACACCTCAGACACCCCAGGCACACCCTCACACCCCAGGCACACCTCAGACACCCCAGGTGCACCCTCAGACACTCCCAGGTGCACTGCAGACACTCCCCAGGCACCCCAGACACTCCCAGGTGCACCTCAGACACCTGCTGCACACCACTGACACTCCCCAGGTACACCCCTGACACTGCCAGGTACACCCTCAGACACTCCCAGGTATACAACTGACACTCCCCAGGCACACCACTGACATTCCAGGTACACCTCTGACACTCCCAGGTGCACCTCTGACACTCCCAGGTGCACCTCTGACACCCCAGGTGCACCCCTGACACTCCCAGGTACACCTCTGACACTCCCAGGTACACCTCTGACACCCCAGGCACAACCTGACACTCCCCAGGTACACCTCAGACACTCCCCAGGCACACCTCAGACACTCCCAGGCACACCCCTGACACCCCAGGTACACCTCAGACACTCCCAGGCACACCTCTGACACTCCCAGGTACAACCCCTGACACTAGTTACACCTAGACACTCCCCAGGTACACCCTCTGACACCCCAGGCACCGACACCCCAGGTGCACACCTCTGACACTCCCAGGTACACCTCTGACACTCAGGTACACTCCCACACTCCAGGCATACCCTGACACCCCAGGTACACCCTGACACTCCCAGGCACACCCCCTGACACTCCCAGGTACACCCCAGACACCCCAGGCACACTCTGACACTCCCAGGCACACCTCAGACACTCCCAGTGCACCTCAACACCCCAGGTGCACTCAAACACCCCAGGTACACCTCAGACACTCCCAGGTGCACCTCTGACACCCCAGGTGCACCTTGACACTCCCAGGTACACCTCTGACACCCAGGTGCACCTCTGACACTCCCCAGGTGCACCTCTGACACTCCCAGGTACACCTCTGACACTCCCAGGTACACCTCTGACACTCCCAGGTACACCCTGACACTCAGGTACACCTCTGACACTCCCAGGCACACCTCTGACACTCCCAGGTACACCTCTGACACTCCAGGTACACCCCTGACACTCCCAGGAACACCCCTGACACTCCCAGGTACACCCCAGACACTCCCAGGCACACCTCAGACACCCCAGGTACACCGACACTCCCAGGTACACCTCAGACACTCCCAGGTACATCTCAGACACTCCCAGGTACACCCCAGACATCCCCACCTCTACACCTCAGACACCCCCAGGTACACCTCAGACACCCCAGGTACACCTCAGACACTCCCAGGTACACCTCTGACACTCCCCAGGTACACCTCTGACACTCCCAGGCACACCTCCGACACCCCAGGTACACCTCTGACACTCCCAGTGACACCTCTACACCTCTCGACACTCCCAGTGTGTAATGATTGATTGTCAGACCAAAGCTTACAGCCCAGAATTATGTCACATATAACAGCGAGTATACCACAGACCTCGTGGTACCACCACATTCCAGGTTGACACACCTCAGGTCGACCCAAGGGACCTGACCTGCCCGCTAATGACGTGAGCCGGTGACCTACAACCGCACCTAGCCAAGACACCTGGCCAGGACCACACCTGCACACAATTATCCAGATCAAACCAGTTTAGTGTTAATTGTTAGAGGTCAGAAGCCGGCTGGGCCGACCCCATATAAAGGCCCTACAGTCCCGTCCACGGGCATTCAATATATTCGGCATTCGAGATTCCATTCGGGATTCCATTACGATTCTCATTCTGGTTGCTGTCATCTCTCTCCCGTTCGGGTCGTCACTCGGTTCACTTCTCAGAGTCAAGCTCACCCTCTCCCCAGGTCGGGAAGGGGACTTCCCGACCAGACCCCAGCTAAGCAGAAGCCTCTCATAGGAGGCAGCCCAGCCAGCACTCACTGGGCCTACGTCAGGGTACACGTGAGTCTTGTCAGAACGTCCTAGGGTGAGTTACCTACTGTGGGAAGTGTATTCATTCAGGTGTGTCCGAGAGTCGGTGTCAAGTAACGTAAAGCATAATGTGTTAGTACCCCGATATAGTAGTGATATTAATGTGTCCATGTCATTGAGTGAATTAATAAATAGTTGTATCGAAGAGGTGTTTAACAAGTTGTCCCTTTAAGAAGTGATATATGTGTATTGACATACGAGATAAGATAAGCGTAGTGACGCTGTGCAAATAACATCCAGGCCACGCTACCAAGTTTCCTATCTTTACATTTCTACTCTCTATTCCTATATATATTTTCCTCTTCTCTGTTTATTGTGTCTCATTACAATGGTGCCAGCGTACTTAACGTAACTCACGCCCTCCCCCGTTAGCCATAACACCTGGCTCGTTAGTTCAAAAGTGCGTAATAAGAAGTTCCTGCGTAGTAGCGTGAAAAGTGTCCTAGTGTGTCTCCGTTACAGCTCAAGTAAATGTCTCTCGTCGTGGTAGGCGCGAATTTTTACTAGAAATATGTTCAGTGCTTAACGTAATTTCTCAGTGTCACCCGCTATCTTTGGCATTCTCAGTAGCCCAAGTGCAGTTTGATTGTTGGTCAGTGTTGAATGTAGCCATTGTGTTTCAGTGATGAAAGCGGTGTCTGTACTAACTGTTATAACTTAACATGTCTTTTAACCTACATCCTCCTCCCTGTCCTAATCCTTACCTCACCCTCCTTACCCTTCCTCCCATCCCTGCCCTGCCCTGCCCCGCCCCTTGACCACACTGATTCCCCGTCTTGTGTCCCGTGAGCTGTGTGTTGATGATGACGGTTAATATAAAGTAATATTGCGATGAATGCAGAGCTTCACTCAGTGTATTTTTATGCTATTATGATTTGTGATGTACTCTTTGACGCGCAGTGATAAATGATATTCAGTGTAGTGCGCAGAGCTTCACTCCCCGACCCAGCCTGATGAGAACATTGTCGTGACGGAAATGATAGTTGCCAAACATTGACGTAACGTATAAAGTAAACTTTTTTTTTTGCGAATGCACTTCCAACTAATCCATCACCCCTTTAGGATTGTTTCTCTGTCAAATGTCACACACAGTACCACCCATGGCCAGCCGGACGTCAACCACAGTACATACGAGCAGAGAAGAACCAGCATGATGAAAGCAGCGTGATGAATGCAGCTTGATGAAGGCAGCACGAAACCCACCACACACCACGTCACTTCTTTCAAGTCCTCCCTTGGTATAGGATTAAGAAGATTTTATATTTTTCTACTTTAGGGAAGTAAGGAGTGTGGAATGGATCGCCACACAACGAACCCTGGTGAGCCCAGCCAGGGAGGGATTCACCACTGTGGAAGGTGTAAGACAGGACGGTCTTTGGTCTCGCCGACACTCACGTACGGAGGGCGAGCCCTGGTCCGCGGAACCTGCCTGACAGTCATCTAAGGAGACGACAGCCCAAACAGTGGACCGGCTTTCATCCCGGCCGGAAAGGGCCGTCGGCAGACGAACAGAAAATCGTCTGGAATATGTTGAAAATGATGATGTTGCAGAGAAGAAATACAGATGGAGCAGAAAAATTCGTCTGGAGTATGTTGAAAATGATGATGTTGCAGAGAAGAAATGCAGATGAAGCAGAAAAATTCATCTGGAATATGACGGAAAACGAAGATGTATAAAGAAACTCAGATGGAGCAGAAAAATTCATCTGGAATATGAAAATGAAGATGTATAGAGGAAGAACGCAGATGGGACAGAAAACTCGTCTGGAAGAGTATGGAAACCAGGAGGAAGTGAGAAGAAGTCAGAAGGTGTGGAGAAACGACCTACAAGGTGCGGTATGTGAAGAAAGAAGACAGAAGACGTGCTATGTGAAGAAGACAGAAGACAGAAGATGTGCTGTCCTGACATCACAAGAAAGCCGATGATGAAGGACCAACCGACTACAGCTGCTGAGCTGCCGCCATCCCCTGTTTTTCAGATACCAGCTGGATGGAAGACGTGAGCTATGCCGGACCCAACTAATGTACTGATGTTGTTGATGTATAATAAAAAGATATCAATACCCTAATATGTGAAGTAGGAACATTTTTTGTGTAGTTTGAAGTATTTTCTCTGATTTTGTTGATGTTTACTACAAAGAATGTTTTTTTTTAGTCTCACTTTTTTCTATGAGTTCATTTGATCAATGTCTTGGACTATGAAACACGATGTTGTAGCTATATTACTGACTGAGATGAATTATTATTTTGACATGGGCTGATAAGGAAATGTAACACCTGTTATTGTTTATAGAATGTGATTTGCAAGGTTGCCTCGGACACTATGCTACATATGAAGGATTTTTTTCATTCTATGTTCACTTGCTATGTTTCCTTTTTCTCCTGGCATAGAAGCTTTGATCTTGGCGGGAGGTATAGTGAGCTTTGTCAGATCAAACTAGCGCCAGTAGAAAAACATACACCTATGAGATTGTTGTTTGTAAATGTGAGACTATGTTAGCGCCCCAGGGATTATCTTTGATACCACACGTGATGTTGCTGTCTATATGTGACATCAGTCTCTGTGATGAAGCTTTGGTCTTGGCGGGAGGTGTAATGAGTGATTGTCAGACCAAACCTTACAGCCCAGAATTATGTCACATATAACAGCAAGTACACCACAGACCTCGTGGTACCACCGCATTCCAGGTTGACACACCTCAGGTCGACCCTAGGGACTTGACCTGGCCCGCTAATGACGTGAGCCGGTGACCCACAACCGCACCTAGCCAAGACACCTGGCCAGGACCACACCTGCACACAATTATCCAGATCAAACCAGTTTAGTGTTAATTGTTAGAGGTCAGAAGCCGGCTGGGCCGACCCCATATAAAGGCCCTACAGTCCCGTCCACGGGCATTCAATATTCCATTTCGGCATTCGAGATTCCATTCGGGATTCCATTACGATTCTCATTCTGGTTGCTGTCATCTCTCTCCCGTTCGGGTCGTCACTCGGCTCACTTCTCAGAGTCAAGCTCACCCTCTCCCCAGGTCGGGAAGGGGACTTCCCGACCAGACCCCAGCTAAGCAGAAGCCTCTCATAGGAGGCAGCCCAGCCAGCACTCACTGGGCCTACGTCAGGGTACACGTGAGTCTTGTCAGAACGTCCTAGGGTGAGTTACCTACTGTGGGAAGTGTATTCATTCAGGTGTGTCCGAGAGTCAGTGTCAAGCAACGTAAAGCATGATGTGTTAGTACCCCGATATAATAGTGATATTAATGTGTCCATGTCATTGAGTGAAGTAATAAATAGTTGTATTAAGAGGTGTTTAACAAGTTGTCCCTTTAAGAAGTGATATATGTGTATTGACATACGAGATAAGATAAGCGTAGTGACGCTGTGCAAATAACATCCAGGCCACGCTACCAAGTTTCCTATCTTTACATTCCTATACTCTATACTCTCTCCTATATATATATATCTTCCTCTTCTCTGTTTATTCTGTCTCATTACACCAGGTACACCTCTGATACTCCCCAGGTACACTGCTGACACTCCCAGGTACATCGGCTGACACCCCAGGCACACCCCAGACACCCCCAGGCACACCTCTGGACACCCCCAGGTACACCTCTGACACCCCAGGCCACACTCTGACACTCACCTCGACGCTCCTCAGTGCACTCCTCATACTCCCAGGTATACCTCTGACACTCCCAGGTACACCGCTGACACTTCCAGGTACACCCCTGACACTCCCAGGTACACCCCAGACACTCCCAGGTACACTTCTGACACTCTCAGGTACACCTCACACACTCCTAGGTGCACCTCAAAAACTCCCAGGTGCACCTCAAACACTCCCAGGTGCACCTCAGACACTCCCAGGTGCATCTCTGACACTCCCAGGTGCACCTCTGACACTCCCAGGTACACCTCTGACACTCCCAGGTGCACCTCTGACACTCCCAGGTGCACCTCTGACACTCCCAGGTGCACCTCTGACACTCCCAGGTACCTCTGACCTCCCAGGTACACCTTGACCTCAGGTACACCTCTGACACTCCCAGGTACAACTCTGACACTCCCAGGTACTCCACTGACATTCCCAGGTACACCTCTGACACTGCCCAGGTACCTCAGACACTCCCAGGTGTACAGCTGACACTCCCAGGTACACCACTGACACTCCCAGGTACACCTCTGACACTTCCAGGTACACCCTGACACTCCCAGGAACACCTGACACTCCCAGGTACACCTCAGACTCTCCCAGGTGCACCTCAGACCTCCCAGGCACACCTCAGACACTCCCAGGTACACCCTGACATTCCCAGTGCACCTCAGACACCCCAGGTACACCTCTGACACTCCCAGGTACACCTCTCACCTCCCAGGTACACCACTGACACTCCCAGGTACACCGCAGACACTCACCACGTACCTCCTGACCTCCCAGGTACACCTCAGACACTCCCACGTACCTCAGACACTCCCACGTACACCTCAGACACTCCCACGAATGGTCTGATGGCAGATGAAATTCAATGTCGACAAATGTAAAGTACTCAGTATAGGAGATGTAAACAGGAAACCAGATACCAGATGAACAACGATCCCATAGAAATCCGACTGCAGAGAGATTTAGGAGTAATGATAAGTAGGAACCTTAAGCCAAGTAAACAATGTGTTTTGCTCGTAACAAGGCTAATAAAATACTTGGGTTCATACAAAGAGTGTTAGTTACAAGACTAGCGAGGTCATCTAAAACTGTATCTTGCTCTTGTGAGACCACACCTGGATTACGCAGTTCAGTTCTGGTCACCGTATTACAGAATGGATATAGAATCCTTGGAAAGAATTTAGAGAGAATGACAAGACTAATCCGGGCATTAGGAACAGCAGGACAGAGACAGGTTAAAGCATCTTAATTTGCACTCCTCGAGAGACGTAGAGCGAGGGGCGACCTGATAGAGGTGTATAAGTGGAAGACAGGGCTAAACAAAGGACATTACAAGGTACTCAAATTATCCAACCGGAGCGAACTCGTAACAATGGTTTTAAATTAGACAAATTTAGATTTAGGCGTGAAATAGGTAAACACTGGTTTGGAAACAGAGTAGTTGATGAATGGAACAAGTTACCAAATATCATCATTAACTCCGAATTCGCTGAATTGCTTCAAACATAGGTTGGATGCTCACGAGCAATAGGGGTTGGGTGTAAACGGAACTGCCCAGTATGGGCCAATAGGCCGCCGCAGTTTCCTCCATTCTTATGTTCTTATGTTCTTATCTCAGACACTCACGTACACCTCGAACCTCCCACGTACACCTCTGACACTCCCAAGTACACCTCAGACACTCCCAGGTACACCTCATACACTCCCAGGTACACCTCTGACACTCCCAGGTACACCTCCGACACTCTCAGGTACACCTCCGACACTCCCAGGTACACCTCTGACACTTCCAGGCACACCTCTGACACTCAGGTACACCTCTGATACTCCCAGGTACACCGCTGACACTCCCAGGTACACCGCTGACACTCCCAGGTACACCTCTGACACTCCCAAGTACTCCTCTGACACTCCCAGGTACTCCTCTGACACTCCCAGGTACACCTCAGACACTTCCAGGTACACCTCAGACACTCCCAAGTATACCTCAGACACTCCCAGGTACACCTCAGACACTCCCAGGTACACCTCGGACACTCCCAGGTACACCTCAGACACTCCCAGGTGCACCTCAGACACTCCCAGGTGCACCTCAGACACTCCCAGGTGCACCTCAGACACTTCCAGGTACACCACTGACACTCCCAGGTACACCTGACACTGTCAGGTATACCTCAGACACTCACAGGCATATAGCTGACACTCCCAGGTACACCACTGACACTCCCAGGTACACCTCTGACACTCGAGGTGCCTCTGACACTCCCAGGTGCACCTCTGACACTCCAGGTGCACCTCTGACCTCCCAGGTACCTCCTGACACTCCCAGGTACACCTCTGACACTCAGGTACACCTCTGACCTCCCAGGTACAACTCTGACACTCCCAGGTACTCCACTGATATTCCCAGGCACACCTCTGACACTGCCAGGTACACCTCAGACACTCTCAGGTGTACAGCTGACCTCCCAGGTACACCACTGACACTCCCAGGTACACCTCTGACACTTCCAGGTACACCCTGACACTCCCAGGTACACCTAGACTCTCCCAGGTACACCTCAGACACTCCCAGGTACACCTCAGACACTCCCAGGTACACCCCTGACATTCCTAGGTACACCTCAGACACTCCGAGGTACACCTCTGACCTCTCAGGTACACCTCTCACACTCCGTGGTACACCTCTGACACTCCCAGGTACACCCCAGACACTCACCATGTACTCCTCTGACACTCCCAGGTACACCTCAGACACTCCACACCTCAGACACTCCCACGTACACCTCAGACACTCCCACACGTACATCTCAGGCACCTCTCACGTACACCTCCAGACACTCCCACGTACACCTCAGACACTCCCAGGTACACCTCAGACACTCCCAGGTACACCTCAGACACTCCCAGGTACACCTCTTACACTCCCAGGTACACCTCCGACACTCCCAGGTACACTTCCGACACTCCCAGGTACACCTCTGACACTCCCAGGCACACCTCTGACACTCCCAGGTACACCTCTGATACTCCCAGGTACACCGCTGACACTCCCAGGTACGCTGACACCCAAGGTAAACCTCTGACACTCCCAGGTACTCCTCGACACTCCCCAGGTACTCCTCTGACACTCCCAGGTACACCTCAGACACTTCCAGGTACACCTCAGACACTCCCAGGTGCACCTCAGACACTCCCAGGTGCACCTCAGACACTCCCAGTTGCACCTCAGACACTTCCAGGTACACCACTGACACTCCCAGGTACACCTCTGACACTGTCAGTACACCTCAGACACTCACAGGCATACAGCTGACACTCCCAGGTGCCACCACTGACCTCCCAGGTCCACCACGACACTCCCAGGTACACCTCTGATGCTTCCAGGTACACCGCTGACACTCCCAGGAACACCCCTGACACTCCCAGGTACACCTCTGATACTCCCAGGTACACCTCTGACACTCCCAGGTACACCTCTGACACTCCCAGGTACACCTCAGACACTCCCAGGTACACCTCTGACACTCCCAGGTACACCTCTCACACTCCAGGTACACCTCTGATACTCCCAGGTAACCTCTGACACTCCTAGGACACCTGACACTCCCAGGTACACCTCTGACACTCCCAGGTACAACTCAGACACTGACAGGTACACCTCCGATACTCCCAGGTACACCTCTCACACTCCCAGGTACACCTCTGACACTCCCAGGTACACCTCTGACATTCCCAGGTACACCTCAGACCTCCCAGGTGCCTCCTATCACTCCAGGTACACCCCAGACACTCCCAGGTGCACCTCTGACACTCCCAGGTACACCTCAGACACTCCCAGGTACACCCAGACACTCCCAGGCACACCTCGACACTCCCAGATACACCTCTGACCTCCCAGGTGCAACCCCTGACACTCACAGGTACACCTCTGACACTCCCAGGTGCACCTCTGACACTCCCAGGTGCACCTCTGACACTCCCAGGTACCTCCTGACACTCCCAGGTACCTCAGACACTCCCAGGTACACCTAGACACTCCCAGGTACACCTCTGACACTCCCAGGTGCACCTCTGACACTCCCAGGTACACCTCTGACCTCCCAGGTACACCTCTGACACTGCCAGGTACACCTCAGACACTCCAGGTGTACAGCTGACACCCCAGGTACACCACTGACCTCCCAGGTACATCTTGACACTTCCAGGTACACCTCCTGACACCCAGGAACACCCCTGACACTCCCAAGCACCTCATACTCTCCCAGGTACACCCCAGCCTCCCCAGGCACACCTCAGACACTCCCAGGTACACCCCTGACACTCGCAGGTACACCTCAGACACTCAAGGTACACCTCTGACACTCCCAGGTACACCCTGACACTCCCAGGTACACCTCTGACACTCCCAGGTACACCTCAGACACTCCCACGTACCTCAGACACTCAGGTACACCTCAGACACTCCCAGGTACACCTCAGACACTCCCACGTACACCTCAGACACTCCACGTACATCTCAGACACTCTCACGCACACCTCAGACACTCCCAGATACACCTCTGACACTCTCAGGTACACCTCAGACACTCCAGGTACACCTCTCACACTCCCAGGTACACCTCAGACACACACCAGGTACACCTCTGACACTCCCAGGTACACCTCAGACACTCCCAGGTACACCTCAGACACTCCAGGTACACCTCAGACACTCCAGGTACACCTCAGACACTCCCAGGTACACCTCTGACACTCCGTTCACCTCAGACACTCCCAGGTACACCTCAGACACTCCCAGGTACACCTCAGACACTCCCAGGTTACCTCCGACACTCCCAGGTACACCTCCAACCTCCCAGGTCACCTCAGACACTCCCAGGTACACCTCAGACACTCCCAGGCACCTCAGACACTCCCAGGTGCACCTCACACACTCCCATACCGCTGACCTCCCAGGGTACCACAGACCTCCCAGGTACACCTCGACTCCCAGGTACACCTCTGACATGGGTACTCCTCTGACGACTCCCCACCTCAGACACTCCAGGTACACCTCAGACACTCCCAGGACACCGCTGACCTCCCAGGTACACCTCTGACACTCCCAGGTGCACCTCAGACACTCCCACGTCACCTCAGACACTCCCAGGTACACCCCTGACACTCCCAGGTACCTCAGACACTCCCAGGTACACCCCTGACACTCCAGGTGCACCTCTGACACTCCCAGGTGCACCTCTGACCTCCAGGTGCACCTCAGACACTCCCAGGTACACCTCTGACACTCCCAGGTACACCTCAGCCTCCCAGGTACACCCTGACCTCCCAGTACAACCCTGACCTCCCAGGTACACCACTCCACAGGTACACCTCTGTACCTGCAGGTACACCTCAGACACTCCCAGGTGTACACTGACCTCCCAGGTACCACTGACCTCCAGGTACAACTCTGACCTCCCAGGTACACCTCTGACACTCCCAGGAACACCCTGACACTCCAGGTGCACCTCCACTCCCAGGTACACCTCAGCAGCCACACTCCCACCTCAGACACTCCCAGGTACACCTCTGACCTCCCAGGTACACCTCAGACACTCCAGGTACACCTGACTACTTCCAGGTACACCCCAACCACACTCCCAGGTGCTCCCTGACACTCCCAGGTACACCAGAGACACTACCAGGTGCACTCTGACACTCCCAGGTACCTCTGACACTCAGGTGCCACCCAGACACTCCCATGTGAACCCCAGACACTCCCAGGTACACCTCTGACACTCCCAGGTACACCTCTGACACTCCCAGGTACACCTCTGACACTCCCAGGCACCTCACACACTCCCAGGTACACCCTGACCTCCCAGGTACACCTCTGACACTCCCAGGAACACCTGACACTCCCAGGTACACCTCATACACTCCCAGGTACACCTCAGACACTCCCAGGTACACCTCAGACTCCCAGGTACACCCCTGACACTCCAGGTACACCTCAGACACTCCGGTACACCTCTGACACTCCCAGGTACACCTCTCACACTCCCAGGTACACCTCAGACACTCCCAGGTACACCCCAGACACTCACCACAGTACACCCTGACACCTCCCAGGCACACCTCAGACACTCCACGTACACCTCCAGACACTCCCACGTACATCTCAGACACTCCCACGTACACCTCAGACACTCCCAGGTACACCTCTGACACTCTCAGGTACACCTCTACACTCCCAGGTACCTCTGACACTCCCAGGTACACCCCAGACCTCACCACGTGCACCTCTGACACTCCCAGGTACACCTCAGACACTCCCACGTACCTCAGACACTCCCACGTACACCTCAGACCTCCCAGGTACCCCAGACACTCCCAGGTACCCTGACCTCCAGATACACTCTGACACTCCCAGGTTACTCACAACTCCCAGGTACACCTCTGACACTCCCAGGTACACCCCGACACTCCCAGGTACACCTCTGACCTCCCAGGTACACCTCCTGACACTCCCAGGTACACCTCAGACACTCCCAGGTACACCTTGACCTCCCAGGTACACCTCTGCCTCCCAGGTACACCTCGACACTCCAGGCACCTCTGACACTCCCAGGTGCACCTCTGACACTCCCAGGTGCCTCTGACACTCCCAGGTGCGCCTCCTGACACTCCCAGGTACACCTCAGACACTCCAGGCACACCTCAGCCTCAGGTCACCCTCACACTCCCAGGTACAACACACTGACCTCCCAGGTACACCACTGACATTCCCAGGTACCACCTCTGACACTGCCAGGTACACCTCCAGACACTCCCAGGTGTACAGCCTGACCTCCCAGGCCTCCCGGCACTCCCAGGTACAACTCTAACACCCAGGTACATCTGACCTCCAGGACACCTCTGACACTCCCAGGTGCACCTCATACTCTCCCAGGTACATAGACACTCAGGTACACCTCAGACCTCCCAGGTACACCTCAGACACTTCCAGGAGACCTGCACATCCAGGTACACCCAGACACTCCCAGGTACTCCCCTGACACTCCCAGGTACACCACAGACACTACCAGGTACATCTCGACACTCCCAGGTACTTCTCTGACATACTCCCAGGTACACCCCAGACTCTCCCAGGTAAACCCAGACACTCCCAGGTACACCTCTGACACTCCCAGGTACACCTCTGACACTCCCAGGTACACCTCTGACCTCCCAGGTACACCTCTGACCTCCCAGTGCACCTCTGACACTCCAGGTACACCTCAGACACTCCCAGGTACACCTCTGACCTCCCAGGTACACCTTCCACACTCCCAGGTACACCTCTGACACTCCCAGGTATACCTCTGGCACTCCCAGGTACACCATGACACTCCTAGGTACACCTCTGACACTACCAGGTTCACCTCAGACACTGACAGGTACACCTCCGATACTCCCAGGTACACCTCTCACACTCCCAGGTACACCTCTGACACTCCCAGGTACTCCTCTGACACTCCCAGGTACACCTCTGACACTCCAGGTACTCCCCTATCACTCCCAGGTACACCCAGACACTCCCAGGTACTCCTCTGACACTCCCAGGTACACCTCAGACACTCCCAGGTACACCCCAGACACTCCCAGGTACACCTCTGACACTCCCAGATACACCTCTGACACTCCCAGGTGCACCTCTGACACTCCCAGGTACACCTCTGACACTCCCAGGTGCACCTCTGACACTCCCAGGTGCACCTCTGACACTCCCAGGTGCACCTCTAACACTCCCAGGTACACCTTTGACACTCCAGGCACAACTCTGAGACCTCCCAGGTACACCACTGACATTCCCAGGTACACCTCTGACACTGCCAGGTACACCTCAGACACTCCCAGGTGTGCAGCTGACACTCAGGTACACCACTGACACTCCCAGGTGCCTGTGACACTTCCAGGTACACCTCTGGCACTCCAGGTACACCCTGACCCTCCCATGGTACACCTCAGACTCTCCCAGGTACACCTCAGACACTCCCAGGTACACCTCAGACACTCCCAGGTACACCCCTGACAGGTACACACCTCAGACACTCCGGTACACCTCTCACCTCCCAGGTACACCTCTGACACTCCCAGGTACCCACGTACACCCCTGACACCCCAGGCACACCAGGACACTCCAGCAGCACCCCAGACATGCACACCTCAGACACCCCACGCACATCCCAGACACCCCAGGTGCTGTCTCTCAGCACCACAGGCACACCCCTGACACCCCATGCACAACCCCAGACACCACCACGCACACCCTGACCCCAGCAGGCACACCCCAGACACCCCAATGCACAACCCCAGACACACCCCACGCACACCCCAGACACCCCACGCACATCCTCAGACACCTACCTATTAACTCTGTGACACTCCCACTGCTCAATGACACACTACCAGGCACACCCTGACACCCCAGGCACACCCTCAAACACTCCCAGGTACACCTCCCGACGCTCCCAGGTACACCCCAGACACCCCCAAGCACACCCCAGACACTCCCCAGGCACACCCTGACGCCCCAGGTACACCCCAGACATCCCAGGCAAACCCCACACACTCCAGGCACACCTCTGAGTTCCCTGCACACCCTGACACCTGCAACCCCTGACACTCCCCAGGCACACCCCTGACACCCCAGGCACACCCCAGACACCCCAGGCACACCGACACCCCAGGCACACCCCAGACACCTCACCAGGCAATTCTCCTGACACTCCCAGGCCTCTGACACTCCCACAGGAACACCTCAGACACTCCCCAGGTACACCTCTGACACTCCCTGGCACTCTCTGACACTCCCAGGCACACCCCAGACTCTCCCAGGCACACCCTCAGAAACCCCAGGTACACCTCTGACACCTCAGGTACACCCCTGATACTCCCCAAGGTATACCCCTCTGACACTGGTGGCACACCGCTGACACTCCCAGACACACCCCAGACACTGACAGGCACACCTGACAATTCCAGGCACACCCTGACACTCCCAGGCACACCTCTCTGACACTCTCAGGCACACCTCTGACCTCCCAGGCACACCCCTGACACCCCAGGCACACCGACACTCCCAGGCACACCCCAGACACCTCCCAGGCACACATCTGACACCCCAGGTGTCAAACCCAGACACTCACCAGGCAATTCTCTGACACCCCAGGTACACCTCTGACACTCTGCACTCCCTCTGACACTCCTGGGCACACCTCAGACACCCCAGGCACACCTCACAGACACCCCTGGTGCACACCTCTGACACTCCAAGGTACACCCACACCTAGGCACATCTGGGACACTCCAGGCACCCCTGACACCTCAGGTACACCCTCTGACACCTTGCGGCACACCCCTGACACCCCAGGCACACCAGACACCCCAGGCACACCCCAGACACTCTGCACACACACCCCCTGACACTCCCCAGGCACACCCCTGACACCCCTGGTACAATTCTGCACACCCCAGGCACACTTCAAACACTCTTAGGCACACCCCTGCACACCCAGGCACACCAGACACCCCAGGCACCTCAAACACTCCCAGGCACCTCAGACACTCCCAGGCACCCCTCTGACACTCCCCAGGTGCACCTCTGACACCCCAGGCACACCTCTGACACTCCCAGGCACACTGACACTCTCAGGTACAACTCTGACACCCCAGGTGCACTTGACACCTGGTACACCATACTCGAAGGTACACTCAGACACCTGAGGTGCAAACCTCTCACACTCCCCAGGCACACTCTGACACTCCCAGGCACACCCCAGACACTCACCACGCATTAACTTGACACTCCCCAGCCACCTGAGACCCCACGCACACCCCAGACCACCCCACGCACACCCCAGACACTCCCCCACGCACATCTCAGACACCTCAGGTACGCCTCTCTACACCCCAGGCACACCCCTGACACTCCCAGGCACACCCCAGACACTCACCACGCACACACCTCTGACACCCCAGGCACACCAGACACTCCCCAATGCACACCCCAGACACTCCCACGCACACCCCAGACACCTGCACATCCTGCAAACACCCTCACGTACACCCCAGACACCCCACGCACACCCCAGACACCCCACGCACACACCCCAGACACCACCAGGCACACCCCAGACACCCCAGGCACACCCTCAGACACCCCAGGCACACCTCCGACACTCTGGTGGCACGTCTCCCAACACCCCAGGCACATTCTCCGACACTCCCAGGCACACCTCTGAAACCCCAGGCACAGCCCCCACACCCCAGGCACACCTCTCACACTCCCACGCACACCGCTGACACTCCCAGGCACACCAGCTGACACTCCAGGTACACCTCTGACGCTTCCCAGGCACCCTCTGACACTCCCCAGGTACCTCTGACACCCCAGGCACACCCCAGACACCTAGGTACACCCCAGACACTCCCCAGGCACACCGCAGACACCCCAGGCACACCCCAGACACCCCAGGCACACCTCTGCACACCACCCAGGCAAAACCCCAGACACCCCAGGCACCCCAGACACCCCAGGTGCACCTCAGACACCCCAGGCACCCCAGACACCTCCAGGCACACCACTGACACCCTAGGCACACCTCTGACACTGCCAGGCACACCCCCAGACACCACAGGCATACAGCCGACACTCCCAGGTAACACCACTGGACACCTGGCACACCACCGGGACACCCAGGCACACCTCCTGACACTCCAGGCACACCGCTGACACCCCAGGAACACCCTGACACTCCCCAGGCACACCCTCAAACGCCCCAGGCACACCCCCAGACACCCCAAGCACCCCAGACACTCCCAGGCACACCCTTGACACCCAGGCACACCCCAGACATTCCAGGTAAACCAGACACTACAGGCACACCCCTGACACTCTGTGCACACCTCTGACACCCCCAGGCACACCTCTGGACACTCCCAGGTACACCCCCTGACACCCCAGGTACACCCCAGACACCCCAGGCACACCTCTGACACTCCCAGGTACATCCCAGACACTACCAGGTACTCTCTGAGCACTCCCAGGTACTCTCTCTGACACTCCCCAGGAACACCAGACACCCCAGGCACACCCCTGACACTCCCTGGTACTCCCTCTGACACCCCAGGTACACCTCCCCAAACTCTCCCAGGCACACCTCAGAAACCCCAGGTACACCTCTGACACTCTCAGGTACACCCCTGATACTCCCCAGGTATACCCCTCTCTGACACTCCCCAGGCACACCAGCTGAGCCTGAGCACCTCAGACACTGACAGGCACACTCTGATACTCCCAGGCACACTGACACCCCAGGTACACCTCTGACACTTGGGGTACCCACCGACACCCTGCACTCCTCTGACATTCCCAGGCACACCCAGACACCCCCCAGGAACACCACAGACACTCACAGGCACACCTCTGACACTCACAGGCACACCTCTGACACTCCCAGGGACACCCTGGACACTCCCTGGCACTCCTCTGACACCCCAGGCACACCTACACACTCCCAGGCACACCTCAGACCCTCCCAGGCACACCCTCAGACACTTCCAGGCACACCCTGAAACCTCAGGCACACTGACACCCCAGGCACACCTCTGACACTCCCAGGCACACTCTGACACTCCCCAGGCACACCCCAGACACCCCAGGCACACCTCTGACACTCCCAGGCACAACCCAGACACTCACCACAGGGCTACTCTGACAGTCCCAGGTACACCCTGACACCCCTGCACCCCCTGGACACCTGGCATACCCACAGACACCCCAGGCACACCTCAGACACTCCCAGCACACCCTCTGATACCCAAGGCACACCTCTGACACTTCCAGGCACACCGACACCCCAGGCACACCTCTGACACCTCAGGTACACCCCTGACACCCCAGGTACACCCTCTGACACTCCCAGGCACACCTCCCTGACACTCCCCAGGCACACCTTGTACACTCCCAGGTACACCTCTGAGCACTCCCCAGGCACACACCCCTGACACTCCCCAGGTACACCCAGACACCCCAGGTACACTTCAAACACTCTTAGGCACACTTCAGACACCCCAGGTACACCCCAGACACCCCAGGCACCTCAACACCCCAGGCACCTCAGACACCCCCAGGTGCACCCCTGACACTCCCCAGGCACCCTGACACCCCAGGCACACCTCTCACACACTCCCAGGTACACCTCTGACACTCCTCAGGTACAACCTGACACTCCCAGGTACACCACTGACATTCCCAGGTACACCCCTGACACTGCCAGGTACACCTCAGACACCCCAGGCATACAGCTGACACCCCAGGCACACCACTGACACCCCAGGCACACCCTGACACTCCCAGGCACACCCCCTGACACTCCTGCAGGAACACCCCCTGACACTCCCCAGGCACACACCAGACTCCCAGGCACACCCCAGACACCCCAGGCACACCTCACACACACCCCAGGTTCAACCCCTGACACCCCAGGCACACCCCAGACACCCCATGCACACCCCACACAAATTCCCAGGCACCAGACACTCCCAGGCACCAGGACACCCCAGGTGCACCCCTGTGACACCCCAGGCACACCCCCACACACTCCCACATACCCCTGTCACACTCCCTGCCCTTTCCTCTGACCTCAGGCACACCACAGACAGTTCCAGGCACACCCCCAGACACTCCAGGTACACCCCATACACCCCAGGCACCTCCCTCTGTCACCCCAGAACACCGCAGACACTACCAGGCACTCTGATACCCCAGGCACACCCCAGACACCCCAGGTTAACCCCAGACATTCCCAGGCACACCCTCTGACACCCCAGGCACACCCTCTGACACCCCAGGCACACCTCAGACACCCCCAGGCACACCCCCACACTCCCAAGGCACACCTCTCACACTCCCCAGGTACACCTCTGATACCCCAGGCATACCCTGCCAATTCTAGGCACACCTGACACCCCAGGCACACCTCTGACACTGCCAGGTTCACCAGACACTGACAGGCACACCTCCGATACTCCCCAGGTACACCCCACACCCCAGGTGCCACCCTTGACACCTATACATCTCTGGAAACCCCAGGATACTCCCCCATCACCCCAGGCACCCCAGACACTCTAAGGCACCTCTGACACTCCCAGGCACACCCCAGAGACCCCAGGTACACCCCAGACACTTAGGCACCTCTGACAATTCTTAGATACACCTCCTCGGGGCACACCCCAAACACTCCCCAGGTACAACCTGACACCCCAGGCACAATTCTCAGACACTCACACCTACAGTTACACCTCTGACACCCAGGCACACCTCTGACACTCCCTGGTACCTCTTGACACTCCCTGGCACTTTGACACCCCAGGCACACCCCAGACACCCCAGCCACACCTCAGACACCCGGCACACCCCAGACACACCCAGGCACACCTCCGACACCCCAAGCACACCTGACACCCCAGCACACCTCCGACACTCCAGGCACACCTCGACACCTCAGGCACACCCCTGTCACCAGGCACACCCTGACATTCCCCAGGCACACCCTGACACCCCAGGCACACATCTGACACCCCAGGCACACCCCTGACACCCCAGGTACTCAACACTCACAGGTACTCCTCTGACACTGCCAGGCACTACAGACACCTGCGCAACCCCAGCACACCCCAGGCACACCCCAGACACCACCAGGCACACCTCAGACACCAGGCACACCCCAGACACCCCAGGCACACTCCAGACACCCAGGCACACCCCAGACACCCCAGGCACACCCCAGACACTACCAGGCACCAGACACTCCCAGGAACACCTCAGACACCCCAGGCACACCTTAGCCACCCCAGAACACCCCAGACACCCCAGGCACACCCCAGACACCCCCAGGCACACCCAGACACTCTCAGGTGCACCTGAGACATCCCCAGCCACCACTGACACCCCAGGCACACCTCTGACACCCCAGATACACCCCTCAGACACACAGGCACACCCGATTCTCCCAGGCACACCTCTCACGCCCCAGGCACACCTCTGACACTCCCAGGCACCACTGACACCCCTGGTACCCTCTGACACCCTGCCCCCAGACACCCCACAGAACCTCACAGGCACACCTCTGACACCACAGGCACAACCTCTGACACTCCCAGGCACACCTCTGACACCCCTGGTACTCCCTCTGATACCCCAGCACACCTAAGACACTCCCAGGCACACCCCAGACACCCCAGGCCACCCCAGCAACCCCAAGCACACCCCAGACACCCCAGGCACACCCCAGACACTCCCCAGGCACACCTCTGACACTCCCCAGGCACACCTCTGACACTCCAGGCACACCTCCGACACCAGGCACACCCCTGACACTCCTCAGGCACACCTGACACTCCCCAGGCACACCCCTGACACCCCAGGCACACCCTCAGACACCCCAGGTCACACCCCAGACACTCCCAGGCACACCCTCAGAAACCCCAGGCACACCCCAGACACCCCAGGCACACCCCACAGACACCCCAGGCACACCCCAGACACCCCATGCACACCCCAGGCACCCCAGGCACACCGCACCCCATGCACACCTCAGACACACCCCAGGCACACCTCAGACACCCCAGTGCACCTCAGACACCCCAGGTGCACCCTCGTACACCCCAGGCCCCAGGCACACCACTGACACTCCCAGGCACATCTCTGACAATGCAGTGCCACTCCCCAGGTATACCTGACACTCCCAGGCACAACCACCTGACACTCCTAGGACACTCTGACACTCCCAGGTGCACCTCTGACACTCCCCACGTGCACCTCTGACACACTCCCCATACAACTCTGACACTCCAGGTGCACCTCTGACACCCCAGGCACAAACCCCTGACGCTTCCAGGCACAACCTGACACCCCAGGCACACGTCAGACACCTCCAGGCACACCCCAGACACTCCGGCACACCCCGACACCCCAGGCACCTCAGACACCCCAGGCACACCTCTGACACTGCACACCCCTGACACTCCAGGCACACCTCTGACACTCAGGTACACCCCTGACACTCCCAGGCACACCTCTGACAGTGCCAGGCACACCTACACAATCCCAGGCATACAACTGACACTCCCAGGCACACCACTGACACCCCAGGCACACCCTGACACTCTTAGGTGCACCTCTGACACCCCAGGCACACCCCCAGACACTCCCAGGCACACCTCAGACACCGCAGCACCCTGACACCCAGGCACACCACTGACACCACGCACACCCTGACACTCCAGGCACACCCCTGAGACACCCCACATACAACTGACACTCCCAGGCACACCACTGACACTCCCAGGTACACCCTCTGACACCTACAGTTACACCTCTGACACTCACAGCAACACCTCTGACACCCCAGGCACACCTGGACACCCCTGGCATTTCTGACACCCCCTGGTACCCTTGACACCCCAGGTGCACACCCCAGACACCCCACACCAGACACCCCAGGCACACCCCAGACACACCCAGGCACACCCGACACCCCAAGCACACCTCCACACCCCAGGCACACCTCCGACACCCAGGCACACCTCCGACACCTCAGGCACACCTCTGACACCTCAGGCACACCTCTGACATCCCAGGTACACCTCTGACACCCAGGCACACATCTGACACTGCACACCCCTGACACCCCAGGCACTCCCTAACACTCACAGGCACCTCCTGACACTGCCAGGCACACCCCAGACACCCCCAGGAACAACCCAGACACCCCAGGCACACCCCACACCCCAGGCACACCCCAGACACTCCAGGCACACCCCAGACACCCCAGGCACACCAGACACCAGGCACACCCCAGACACTCCCCAGGCACACCCCAGACACTACCAGGTACCTCAGACACCCCAGGAACACCTCAGACACTCCCCAGGCACACCTTAGTCACTCCCAGGAACACCAGACACCCAGGCACACCCCAGACACCCCAGGCACACCTCAGACATCTCAGGCACCTGAGACACTCCCAGGCCACCACTGACACCCCAGGCACACCTCTGACACTCCCAGATACACCTCAGACACTGACAGGCACACTTCCGATTCTCCCCAGGTACACCTCTCACGCTCCCAGGCACACCTCTGACACTCCCAGGTACTCCACTGACACCCCTGGCACCCTCTGACACCCCAGGCACACCCCAGACACTCCCCAGGAACACCCACAGACACTCACAGGCACACCTCTGACACTCACAGGCACCCTCTGACACCCCAGGTACACCTCTGACACTCCCCTGGCACTCCTGATAATCCCAGCACACCCAAGACACTCCCCAGGCACACCCCAGACACCCCAGGCACACCCCAGACACCCCCAAGCACACCTCAGACACCCCAGGCACACCAGACACCCCAGGCACACCTCTGACACCCCAGGCACACCTCTGACACTCCAGGCACACCTGACACTCAGGCACACCCTCTGACCTCAGGCACACCTCTGACATTCCCCAGGCACACCTCCTGACACCCCAGGCACACCCCAGACACTCCCCAGGCACACCCCAAACACCCCCAGGCACACCTCAGAAACCCCAGGCACCCCAGACACCCCAGGCACACCAGACACCCCAGGCACACCCAGACACCCCATGTACACCCCAGGCACCCCAGGCACACCCCAGACACCCCATGTACACCTCAGACACTCCCAGGCACACCAGACACTCCCCAGGTGCACCTCAGACACCAGGTGCACCTCAGACACTCCCAGGTGCACCCCAGACACCCCAGGCACACCACTGACACTCCCAGGCACACCTCGACAGCCAGGTACACCCCAGACACTCCCAGGCATACAACCGACACTCCCAGGCACACCACTGACACCCCCAGGGACACTCTGACACTCCCCAGGTGCACCTCTGACACTCCCACGTGCACCTCTGACACTCCAAGTACAACTCTGACACCCCAGGCACCTCTGACACTCCCAGGTACAACCCTGACGCTTCCAGGTACAACTCTGACACTCCCAGGCACACGTCAGACACCCCAGGCACACCCTCAGACACTCCCAGGCACACACCCCGACACCCCAGGCACCAGACACCCCAGGCACACCTCTGACACCTCGCACACCTCTGACACTCCAGGCACACCTCTGACACTCCTCAGGTACACCCCTGACACTCCCAGGTACACCTCTCTGACAGTGCCAGGCACACCCCAGGCATACAACTGACACCCCAGGCACACCACTGACACCCCAGGCACACCTCTGACACCCCAGGTGCTCTGACACCTCCAGGTACAACCTGACACTCCCCAGAACAACCTCACACTCCCAGGTACAACTCTGACCTCCCAGGCACACCTCTGACACTCCCTGGTACTCCCTCTGACATTCCCTGGCACCTCTGACACCCCAGGGCACACCCCACACCCCAGCTACACCAGACACCCAGGCACCCCAGACACCCCAAGTGCACCCAGACACCCCAGGTGCACCTCACACCCCAGTGCACCCCAGACACCCCAGGTGCACCTCAGACACCCCAGGTGCACCTCCGACACCCCAGGCACACCTCCGACACTCCCAGGTACACTCTGATACTCCCAGGCACACCTCTGATACCTGCCACCTCTGATACTCCAAGGCACGCCATGACACCCCAGGTGACACCTTTGACACTCCCAGGTACACCCCTGACACTCCAGAGTACCTCTGACACTCCCAGGCACATCTCTGACACTCCCAGGCACACCACTGACACCCCTGGCACCTCTGACCCACCAGGCACACCCAGCACACCTAGGCGAACACCCTGAGCACTCACAGGCACACCCTGACACTCACAGTTACACCTCTGAGACTCCCCAGGCACACTCTGACACTCCTGGTACCTCTGACACCCAGGCACCTGACACCCAGTCACACCTCAGACACTAGGCACACCCAGACACACCCAGGCACACCTGACACCCCAGGCACACCTCCGACACTCCCAGGCACACCTCCACACTTCCAGGCACACCTGACACCTCCAGGCACACCTCCGACACTCCCAGGCACACCCTGACACTCTCAGGCACACCTCTGACATTCCCAGGTGCACCTCTGACACCCCAGGTGCACACCCTGATACTCCCAGGCACACACTGCTGACACCCCAGGCACACATCTGCACTCCCAGGCCACCCCCACACCCCAGGCACCCTCTAACACTCCACAGATACTCCCCTGACACCCAGGCACACCTCAGACACCCCCAGGCACACCCCAGACACCCCAGGCACACCCCAGCACACCCAGGCACACCCAGACACCTCCAGGCACACCCTCAGACACCCAGGCACACTGACACCAGGACACCCCAGACACCTGGTGCACCCCAGACACCCCAGGTACCTCAGACACCCCAGGAACACCCCAGACACTCCCAGGCACACCTCAGTCACCCCAGGCACACCCCAGACACCCGGCACACCCCAGACACTCCCAGACACACCTCAGACACCCAGGTGCACCTGAGACACTCCCAGGCACACCACTGACACTCCAGGCACACCTCTGACACTTCCAGATACACCCCAGACACTGACAGGTACACTTCCGATTCTCCCAGGCACACCTCCCACGCTCCCCAGGCACACCTCCTGACACTCCCCAGGTACTCCACTGACACCCCTGGTACCCCACATCCCAGGCACCAGACACTCCCCAGGAACAAAGACAACCACAGGACACCTGACACTCCCAGGCACACCTCTGACACTCCCAGGTACACCTCTGACAACCCCCTGCACCTCTGACACCCCCTAGCACACCCAAGACACTCCCCAGGCACATCTGAGACACCCAGGCACACCCCAGACACCCCAAGCACACCAGACACCCCACACCCAGACACCCCAGGCACACCTCAGACACTCAGGCACACCCCACACCCCAGGGCCACCTCTGACACCCCCAGGCACACCTCTGACACTCCAGGCACACCTCCGACACCCCAGGTACACCCCCCTGACACTCCCAGGCACACCTCTGACACCCCAGGCACACCTCCTGACACCCCAGGCACACCCCAGACACCCCAGGCACACCCAGACACCCCAGGCACACCCCAGACTCTCCCAGACACACCTCCAGACACCCCAGGCACACCAGACACCCCCAGGCACACCCCAGACACCCCAGCACCCCAGGCACCCAGGCACACCCCAGACACCCCCATGCACACCCCAGACACCCCAGGCACACCTCAGACACCCCAGTGCACCCCAGACACTCCCAGGTGCACCAGACACCCCCAGGCACCCCAGACACTCCCAGGCACACCACTGACACTCCCAGGCACACCCTCTGACAGTGCCAGGTACACCTCAGACACTCCCATACAACTGACTCCCCCAGGCACACCACTGACACTCCCCAGGCACACCTCTGACACTCCCCAGGTGCACCTCTACCCCAGGTGCACCTCTGACACTCCCAGGCACAACTTGACACTCCCAGGTGCACTCTGACACTCCAGGTACAACTCCTGACGCTTCCAGGCACAACTCTGACACTCCCAGGCACACGTCAGACACTTCCAGGCACACTAGACACCCCAGGCACACCCCCTGACACTCCCCAGGCACCCCAGACACTCCGGCACACTCTGACACTCCCTGGCACACCCTGACACTCCAGGCACACCTCTGACACTCCCAGGCACACCCCTGACACTCAGGTACACCTCTGGACAGTGCCAGGCACACCTCAGACACTCCCAGGCATACAACCACACTCCCAGGCACACCACTGACACTCCCCAGGCACACCTCTGACACTCCCAGGTGCACCTCGACACCTCCAGGTACAACTCTGACACTCCCCTGGTACTCCTCTGACACCCCTGGTACCCTCTGACACCCAGGCACACCCTGCACACTCCCCAGCCACACCAGACACTCCCCAGGCACCAGACACCCCCAAGTGCACCCCAGACACCCCAGGCACCTCAGACACCCCAGGTGCACCAGACACTCCCAGGTGCACCAGACACTCCCAGGCACCTGACACTCCCAGGCACACCTCCGACACACCCAGGTACACCTCTGATAATCCCAGGTACACTCTGATACTACAAGGTACACCTCTGATACCCAAGGCACACCGCTGACACTCCCGTGTACACCTTGACACTCCCAGGCACACCCTGACACCCCCAGGTACCTCTGACACCCTGAGGCACATCTCTGACACACTCCCCAGGCACACCACTGACAACTCCCCTGCACTCTGACCAACACAGGCACACCCCAGACACTCCAAGGAACACCTCAGACACACACAGGCACCTCTGACATCACAGCCACACATCTGAGACTCCAGGCACACCCTGACACTTCCTGGTACCTCTGATCTCCCTGCACCTCAGACACCCCCAGCCACACCTCAGACACTCCCCAGGCACACCCCAGACACACCCAGGTACACCACACCCCCAAGCACACCTGACACCCCAGGCACACCTGACACTTCAGGCACACCCGACACCTCAGGCACACCTCCGACACCTCAGGCACACCCCTGACACTCCAGGCACACCTCTGACATTCCCAGGTGCACCCTCTGACACCCAGGCACACCTCTGACACTCCAGGCACACCCTGACACTCCCCAGGCACACCTCTGACACTCTGCAGGCACACCCGCTGACACTCCCAGATACACCTCAGACACTGACAGGCACACTCTGATACTCCCCAGGCACACCTCTGACACTCCCAGGCACACCTCTGACATTCCCCAGGCACACCACTGACACCCTGGCACCCTCCTGACATTCCCCAGGCACACCCTCAGACACCCCAGGAACACCCCACAGACACTCACAGGTACACCTCTGAGACTCCCAGGTACACCTCTGACACTCCCAGGGACACCTCTGACACTCCCAGGTACTCCTCCTGACCTCCCAGGTACACCTAAGACACTCCCAGGTACACCTCAGACCCTCCCAGGTACACCTCAGACACTTCCAGGTACACCTCTGACACTCTCAGGTACACCTCTGACACTCCCAGGTACACCTCTGACACTCCCAGGTACACCCCTGACACTCCCAGGTACACCCCAGACACTCCCAGGTACACCTCTGACACTCCCAGGTACACCCCAGACACTCACCAGGTACTCCTCTGACACTCCCAGGTACACCTCTGACACTCCCTGGTACTCCTCTGACACTCCCAAGTACACCTCAGACACTCCCAGGTACACCTCAGACACTCCCAGGTACACCTCTGATACTCCAGGCACCTCTGACACTTCAGGTACACCTCCGACACTCTCAGGTACACCTCTGACACTCTCAGGTACACCTCTGACACTCCCAGGTACACCTCTGACACTCCCAGGTACACCTCAGACACTCCCAGGTACACCTCAGACACTCCCAGGTGCACCTCTGACACTCCCAGGCACACCTTTGACACTCCCAGGTACACCACTGACACTGCCAGGTACACCTCATACTCTCCCAGGTATACAACTGACACTCCCAGGTACACCACTGACACTCCCAGGTGCACCTCAAACACTCCCAGGTGCACCTCAGACACTCCCAGGTGCACCTCTGACACTCCTAGGTGCACCTCTGACACTCCTAGGTACACCTCTGACACTCCGGTACACCTCTGACACTCTCAATTACAACTCTGACACTCCCAGGTACACCACTGACATTCCCAGGTACACCCCTGACAGTCTCAGGTACACCCGTGACACTACCAGGAACACCCCTGACTCTCCCAGGTACACCTCAGACTCTCTCAGGTACACCTCAGACACTCCCAGGTCCACCTCACACACTCCCAGGTACACCCCTGACACTCCCAGGTACACCTCACATACTCCCAGGTGCACCTCAGACACTCCCAGGTGCTCCTCAGACACTCCCAGGTGCACCTCAGACACTCCCAGGTGCACCTCAGACACTTCCAGGTGCACCTCAGACACTCCCAGGTGCACCTCAGACACTCCAAGGTACACCTCTCACACTCCCACATACTCCTGTCACACTCCCTGGTTCTTCTCTGACTCTCCCAGATACACCTCAGACACTGCCAGGTACACCTCAGACACTCCCAGGCACACTCCATACACTCCCAGGTACTAATCTGTCACTCCCAGGTACACCCCAGACACTACCAGGTGCTTCTCCTGACACTCCCAGGTATTTCTCCTGATACTCCCAGGTACACCCCAGACTCCCAGGTAAAACTGAACCTCCCAGGTACACACTGACACTCCCAGGTACCTCTGACCTCCTGGTACACCTCTGACACTCCAAGGTACACCTCTGACACTCCAGGTACACCTCTGACACTCCCAGGTGCACCTCAGACACTCCCAGGCACCTCCTGACCTCCCAAGGTGCACCTCTCACACTCCCAGGTACACCTCTGATACTCCCAGGTATACCTCTGACACTCCTAGGTACCCCGGTGACACTCCCAGTTACACCTCTGACACTGCCAGGTTCACCTCAGACACTGACAGGTACACCTCCGATACTCCCAGGTACACCTCTCACACTCCCAGGTACACCTCTGACACTCCCAGGAATTCCTCTGACACTCCCTGGTACACCTCTGACACTCCCAGGTACTCCCCTAACACTCCCAGGTACACCCCAGACACTCCCAGGTACTCCACTGACACCCCAAGGTACACCTCAGACACTCCCAGGTACACCCCAGACACCCCCAGGTACACCTCTGACACTCCCAGATACACCTCCGACACTCGGGTACCTCAGACACTCAGGTACAACTCCTGACACTCAGATACCTCTGACACTCCCAGGTACAACTCTGACCTCCAGGTACACCTCAGACCTTCCCAGGTACCTCAGACACTACCAGGAACACCTCCGACACTCCCAGGTACCTCCGACACTCCCAGGTACACGCCGACACTCCCAGGTACACCTCCGACATTCCCAGATTGCACCTCTGATACTCCCCAGGTACACCTCTGATGCTCAGGAGTACACCACGCTTGACACTCCCATGTACACCTCACATACTCCCAGGTGCACCTCAGACACTCCCAGGTGCACCTCTGACACTCCCAGGTACTCCTCTGACACACCCAGGTACATCGCTGACACTCCCAGATACACCTCAGACGCTGACAGGTACACTTCCGATACTCCCAGGTACACCTCTCACACTCCCAGGTACACCTCTGACACTCCCAGGAACACCTCAGACACTCACAGGTACACATCTGACACTCACAGGTACACCTCTGACACTCTTAGGTGCACCTCTGACCTCCCAGGTACACCTCAGACACTCCCAGGTACACCTCAGACACTCCCAGGTGCACCTCCGACCTCCAGGTACACCACTGACACTCCCAGGTACACCTCTGACACCCCAGGTACACCTCAGACACTCCCAGGTATACACTGGCCTCCCAGGTACACCACCACTGACACTCCCAGGTGCACCTCTGACACTGGAGTGCACCTCTGACACTCCCAGGTGCACCTCTGACACTCCCAGGTAACTCTGACACTCCCAGGTACACCCTGACACTCCAGGTACACCTGACACTCCCAGGTGCACCTCAGACACTCCCAGGTACACCTCCTGACACTCCACAGGTACACCTCTGACACTCCACAGTTACACCTCTGCACCCCAGGTACACCACCAACTCCCAGGTGCACCTCTGACACTCCCAGGTACACCCCTGACACTCCCAGGTGCACCTCAGACACTCCCAGGTACTCCTCTGACACTCCCAGGTACACCTCAGACACTCCCAGGTACACCTCAGAAACTCCCAGGTACACCTCTGACACTCTCAGGTACACCCCTGATACTCCCAGGTATACCTCTGACACTCGCACACCGCTGACACTCCCAGATACCTCAGACACTGACAGGTACACTTCCGATACTCCCAGGTACACCTCTGTCACTCCCAGGTACACCTCTGACACTCCCAGGTACTCCACTGACACTCCCTACTCCTCTGACACTCCCAGGTACACCTCAGACACTCCCAGCAACACACAAACACTCACAGGTACACCTCTGACACGCACAGGTACACCTCTGATACTCCCGGTACACCTCTGATACTGAAGGTACACCGCTGACACTCCCAGGTACACCTCTGACACCCCAGGTACACCCATGACACTCCCAGGTACTCCTCTGAACTCCCAGGTACCTCTGACACACCCAGGTACACCTGACACTCCCAGATACACTCAGACGCTGACAGGTATACTTCCATACCCCAGGTACACCTCTCACACTCCTAGGTACACCTCTGACACCCCAGGAACACCTCAGACAATCACAGGTACACATCTGACACTCACAGGTACACCTCTGACACTCTTAGGTGCAACTCTGACACTCCCTGGTACTCCTCTGAAACTCCCAGGTACACCTCAGACACTCCTAGGTGCACCTCCGACACTCCCAGATACACCTCAGACACTCCCAGGTACACCTCTGACTCCCCTGGTACTTGGACACTCCCAGGTACACCTAAGACACTCCCAGGTACACCTCAGACACTCCCAGGCACCCTCAGACACTCCCAGGTACACCTCAGACACTCCCAGGTACACCTCAGACACTCCCAGGTACACCTCTGATTCTCCCAGGTACACCCTGACACTTCCAGGTACACCTCCGGCACTCCAGGAACACCTCTGACACTCTCAGGTACACCTCTTGACACTCCCAGGTACACATCTGACACTCGGTACACCTCAGACACTCCCAGGTACACCTCGACACTCCCAGGTACACCTCTGATACCTAGGTCCGCTGACACTCCAAGGTACACCTTGACACTCCCAGGTACACCCCTGACACCCCAGCCTCTGACACTCCCAGGTACTCCTCTGACACACCCAGGTACACCGCTGACACTCCCAGATACACCTCAGACACTGACAGGTACACTTCCGTGATACCCCAGGTTCACCTCGATACTCCCAGGTACACTCTCACACTCGCAGGTACACCTCTGACACTCCCAGGTACACCTCAGACACTCACAGGTACACCTCTGACACTCCCAGGTACACCTCAGACACTGCCAGGTACACCTCAGACACTCCCAGTACACCTCAGACACTCCCAGGTACACCTCTGACACTTCCAGGTACACCTCCGACACTCTCAGTACACCTAGACACTCCCAGGTACACCTCAGACACCTCCAGGTACACCCCTGACACTCCCAGGTACACCCCTGACACCCCAGGCACCTCTGGACACCCCAGGTACACCCCTGATACTCCCAGGTACACCTCTGACACCCCAGTACTCCCAGACCCAGGTACACCCTGACACCCCAGGCACACCTCTCACACCGCAGGTACACCTCTGACACTCCCAGGAACACCTAAGACACGCCCAGGTGCACCTCAGACACTCCCAGGTACACCACTGACACTCCCAGGTACACCACTGACACTCCCAGGTACACCTCTGACACTGCCAGGTACACCTCAGACACTCCCAGGTATACAGCTGACACTCCCAGGTACAACTCTGGCACTCCCAGGTGCACCTCTGACACTCCCAGGTGCACCTCTGACACTCCCAGGTACTCTGACACTCCCAGGACACCCTCAGACACTCCCAGGTACACCTCTGACACTCCCAGGTACCTCTCGACACTCCCGTACACCGCTGGCACTCCTCAGAAACACCCTGACACTCCCAGGTACACATCAGACTCTCCCAGGTACACCCTGTGACACCTCCCAAGCACCCCAGACCCCAGGTACACCCCACACTCCCAGGCACACCCTCAGACACTCCCAGGTAAACCCCAGACACTTCCAGGTACACCTCTGACACTCTCAGGTACACCTCTGGACACTCCTCCCAGGCACACCTCTGACACTCCCAGGTACACCCTACACTCCCAGGCACACCCCAGACACTCACCAGGTACTCCTGACACTCCTATGTACTCCTGACACTCCCAGGAACACCTCAGACACTCCCAGGTGCCACCTCTGACACTCCCTGCTACTCCTCTGACACTCCAGGTACAATTCTATACCTGTGTACACCTCAGAAACTCCCACACCTCTGACACTCTCTGTGTACACCCCGATACTCCCAGGTATACCTCTGACACTCCCATGCACACCGCTGACACACTCCCAGACACACCTCAGACACCGACAGGTACACTTCCGATACTCCCAGGTACACCTCTGACACTCCCAGGTACAACTCGACACTCCCAGGTCCTCCACTGACACTCCCTGCGCCTCACCCCAGGTACACCTCAGAAGGACTCCCAGGAACACCACAGACACTCACAGGT
>NW_024754964.1:0-17730 GCF_018991925.1 Homarus americanus | reverse complement strand
TGGTTTCCCTGTTTACATCTCCTATACTGAGTACTTTACATTTGTTGACGTTGAATTTCATCTGCCATTTTTCAGACCATTCGAAAAATTTGTTTAGATCTTCCTGTAGTTTTGCCGAGTCCTCGTCAGATATGATAACACGTCCTATTTTAGTGTCATCAGCAAATTTACTTTTGTTGCTGTCAATGCCGATATCTATGTCGTTTATGTATATAATAAATAATAGTGGTCCAAGTACTGAGCCTTGGGGAACTCCACTTGTGACGTTGCTCCAATGGGACTTAGTGCCGTTAATGCTCACTCGCTGTTTCCTGTCCTGTAACCACGCCCTAATCCATTTAAGGATGTCACCTTTGATGACATGAGCTTCTACCTTTCTAATTAGTCTTTCGTGGGGACTCTGTCGAAGGCATTGCTAAAGTCGAGATAAACCACATCATAATTGTGCCCCTCGTCCACCGATTCGAAAACTGATGAAAAGAATGTTAATAGATTAGTTAGGCAAGAACGTCCGCTTGTGAAGCCATGCTGGGAATCATTGATCAATCGGTGGTTCTCCAGGTGATTTCGAATAGAGTTTGAAATGATTGCTTCCAGTAATTTGCCTAATATTGATGTTAGACTGATTGGGCGGTAGTTAGAGGATAGTGATCTATCCCCCTTCTTGAAAATCGGTATTACATTCGCTATCCTCCAGGATTCTGGTACTACACCTGTTTTTAATGGCATGTTAAACAACTTTGCTAAGGGCATACTAAGCTCTTCCTTACATTCCTTTAATACTCTGGCAAATATCTCATCGGGACCAGGTGACTTATTAGGCTTTAGTTTGTCTATTTGCTTACTAACATCGTTACTAGTCACTACTATCTCACTTAATTTGTTTTCTTCACTATCTCTGAATAGAGTCGGTGCCTCGGGTATTCCCTAGACATGCTGGATAATATACCATCTACTTAAGGAGGTGATGTAGGTAAGGTAGATTGATATTTTAACATTAATTTACTCAGTTTTTTCTTAGTATCGGATTTTTTTTTTTAGTTTTTTATTCTGACAATTTATAATGCAAGCAGCGTTCACATGTTGTCAACCGCCCCCAAGTGTACAAGAAGTTTGGACTGTAACTGTACCGTCAATAAGTGGCTGTAACTGCACCGTCAATAAGTGGCTGTAACTGTACCGTCAATAAATGGCTGTAACTGTACCGTCAATAAGTGGCTCTGTATTCTGAACACGGGGATTTCTACAGTATAACCTACGCGTATAACTGTGGTGAAAGAACTGCTTCCCCGCATTATGTTGAGGAAGATTCGTATACAAACTTTTTGACCTGACTTCGTTGTAAAAAATATCTTAGGCAAAATATATTGAATTTATTTTTAATGTTTATTTATTTATTGTTGTCGTTGGTGTTTTTTTTTTTTTACCGGGATGTGTGTTATATTCACGAAAATGGAGTCAAGACAAATGTTGGACACGTTGATGTGAAGTAACACAGTAAATGATGTTGTTTGTGTTGCTGTGTTATTTATTTATTGTTTCTTATTCTTTTCTGTTTATTTTGTTTTATTTAGTTTTATTGTAGTAATTGTTATTCTTTTTTTTATTCTTACTTATTTTCATTTTACTGTTTATTCGTTTTCTTATTTTCATTTTATTGTTCAATAATTTTCCATTCATTCTTATTTAGTTATCGCGTTGGTGTATTTCATTTATTTGCTATTCTCTTAGGTATTTCACATTTGCATTAATTAATCTTCAAATCAATGGTTGCTATTTTTATCATACTAGTTTAATGTTCACCTCAGCAGTCAACTGGCTTATGTCTAAACAATGTCTACCACTGTTTTAGCCAGACTTAGTTATGAGACTTGTAATTCAGTATCCATTACGTACCGTTTATCAGTGTAATTTGTGGTAATGGACTGCCCAATGTAATTATATATATTGTCTAACTGAAAAAAATGCGGTGTAACCAAGATTAAGTTTTATAGAGTTTGTATTTAAGGATTATTCTCCTATACTTCTCTTAGATTCTGAATATATTTTGGTTTTATTATTTCGGTGTATTGTAATGTGTAGTTATTACACTATAGATATATAATAATTGCTTTAAGTTTGGTTGGGAGTGTGGAAGGTGTTGTGGTGTGTGATGTACAGGTGTGTACAGGTGGTGGTTACACCTGACTTCGAGGCAGGTGTGTATAGGTGCCAGATACACCTATGGTTACAACACAGGTGTATCCGGCAGCAGTAGTAACAAAGGGGCTATATGGGCTCCGGCGGCCATGTCGTGACACCGGCCGGCAGAATCCCCCGGTGAAAAAGGGAAACAAGATGGCCGTCCCCCATTCAATATATAAACAACTCGACCTGAAATGTTGTTTATTGGACATTTTTCTCATTAGGGAGTCGAACCCTTGTTTTGAGTTGGTGTTCAACTACCGTGGCTGACGGCCATCACCTGTGATTCAACTGGTAGAATTAAGTGTAATAATAATAATAATAATAATAATAATAATAATAATAATAATAATAATAATAATAATTAACGGTTTATTGAAAGAGCTTGGCAGCCAGAAGGCTGAAAATATACAGTTACATATTTGGGGGAATGGGTTTCGAATTACAAATAATATGCAAGTAACATAAGTGATACAAATAAGATATATAATAACTAGATGGGGAAAAGCTCAAACTACAGTGCATTTCAACATAGTGACAGTGCAAGAAGTAGTATTTACTGGGAGTGAATACACTGGTTTATTACAAGTTATTGATAATTTTTACAATGGTTGGGACTGGGCTGTTCTTATAGCGATCAGTTCGTGCACTTATGGGCTGGATGCGGTTGTGGTGTCAAACAGCATTTCTCGGCTAGGGATCTCAGGTGGTAGTAGGAGCCGGTGTCGAGGATGGTGTAGAAGCTTCTTAGCAAATTTGCAGATGTGGTCGTGGTGATGGTCAGTGAGAGTCGAAAGGGTCAGTGTGTTGAGCGCTTCTTGATATGTGGAGTAGGAAGGGAGAGAATAATCTTGCATGCCCTCTTTTGCACTTTTACTAGGTGGGCATCTTATCAAATGAACCCCTGTCCTAATGGGCCCTAGTCCTAATGGGCCCCAGTCCTATTGGGTCCCAGTTTGAATGGGCCCCAATTCTAATTGGTCACATTTCCAATGGTTCTCAGTCCTAATGAGCCTCAGTCCAAAGATACCACAGGCCTAATGGTTCCAGTCTTAATAGACCTCAGTCTTAATGAGTCCCAATCCTGACGGCTCTCAATACTAATGGGCCTCAGTCCCATAGTCAGACCCATTAAGACTGGCTTTATTACCTACAAGCACTGTGTCATCCCGTGTGTGTGTGATTCAGGCGTGGTGAGGGTGGGGGCGCGTAAGGGGTAGGCAGCAAGGGGGGTGGTGTATGGTGGGGGGAGGGTAAGGGGCGTGTAGGGGTAGCTAAGTGGGCGTGTTGAGTTGGGCAAGAGGGAGGCGTGGTAGGTGTAGGGGCGTGTATAGGAGGCGGGAAGTGGTGATGGCGCGCGCCACTAATCACTCTGACCTTACTGAACACAACCCATTATACAGCATAATTAGTGTTGCTTCCATCAGCCTCACACAGTCAAACACACTATTTACATTTTCTCTTCACATATATTTTATTTTATTCGTTTCAAGTGGGACTCGAATTTCAGCCTTGGAGTCGAAGAGGAATTTTTTTAAGAACATAAGAACATAAGAATGGAGGAAACTGCAGCGGGCCTATTGGCCCATACTGGGCAGTCCCGTTTACACCCAACCCCTATTGCTCATATGAGCATCCAACCTATGTTTGAAGCAATTCAGCGTATTCGAGTTAATGATGATATTTGGTAACTTGTTCCATTCATCCACTACTCTGTTTCCAAACCAGTGTTTACCTATTTCACGCCTAAATCTAAATTTGTCTAATTTAAAACCATTGTTACGAGTTCGCTCCTGGTTGGATAGTTTGAGTACCATTGTAATGTCCCCTTTGTTTAGCCCTGCCTTCCACTTAAACACCTCTATCAGGTCGCCCCTCGCTCTACGTCTCTCGAGGGAGTGCAAATTAAGATGTTTTAACCTGTCTCTATACTCAAGGTTCCTAATGCCCGGGATTAGTCTTGTTATTCTCCTCTGAATTCTCTCCAAGGATTCTATATCCATTCTACAATACGGTGACCAGAACTGAACTGCGTAATCCAGGTGTGGTCTCACAAGAGCAAGATAAAGTTTTAGGATGACCTCGCTAGTCTTGTAACTAACACTCCTTTGTATGAACCCAAGTACTTTATTAGCCTTGTTACTAGCAAAAACACATTGTTTACTTGGCTTAAGGTTCCTACTTATCATTACTCCTAAATCTCTCTCGCAGTCGGATTTCTCTATGGCATCGTTGTTCATCTGGTATCTGGTTTCCCTGTTTACATCTCCTATACTGAATACTTTACATTTGTCCACGTTGAATTTCATCTGCCATTTTTCAGACCATTCGAAAAATTTGTTTAGATCTTCCTGTAGTTTTGCTGAGTCCTCGTCAGATTTAATAACACGTCCTATTTTAGTGTCATCAGCAAATTGACTTATGTTGCTGTCTATGCCGATATCTATGTCGTTTATGTATATAATAAATAATAATGGTCCAAGTACTGAGCCTTGGGGAACTCCACTTGTGACGTTGCTCCAATGGGAATTTAGTGCCGTTAATGCCTCACTCTTGCTCTCCTGTCCTGTAATCCACGCCCTATCCATTTATGATGTCACCTTGATGCCATGAGTCTCTACCTTTCTACTAGGTCTTCGTGGGGACTTGTCGAAGGCTTCTTGCCAGTCGAGATATACCACATCATAATTAAATTCTCGTCCACTGGATTCAAAAACTTATAAAGAATGTTAATAGATTAGTTAGGCAAGAACGTCCGCTTGTGAAGCCATGCTGGGAATCATTGATCAATCGGTGCTTCTCCAGGTGATTTCGAAGAGAGTTTGAAATGATTGCTTCCAGTAATTTGCCTACTATTGATGTTAGACTGATTGGGCGGTAGTTAGAGGATAGTGATCTATCCCCCTTGAGGAGAAGTTGAAAAGAAATCGTGTTTAGTTGAAGACGAATGTGTTCTTATATACAAGTGAAGGAATTAACCAGACGTGTTTGATTGTTTGGGAGTCTCTATCTCTCACACTCGAGTCCAAGATGTCCCCCTTGAGGACGGTGTTCGTGTAGCGTCGTCAAACTCGCTCTTGGTTTTTATTCAGCAGGAAGAGCTACACCCGCCACCTGGTGTTGGCTGTGTCTGGTGACCATCATATTAACAAGGCCGCTCTCTCGTGCCTTGTCCACACGCCACCCCCCACCTCCATATTGTACCGTTTTGTCCTTTATTAACGGTGGTGTTACTACAGGCAGCGTGGTGTGGGGGGAGGGCCGCTGCTTCACATTGTTCAGTCTTTGACGTGTAACACAAAACGTGAGATGTTGTGGTCCTTCACTACCTCACAACACACACACATCTCCTAGTTACCACATGCTGTTGTTATTAAAGCTCCACCAATGAGTACGCGCCGCTGTCTCGTCCTTTGCTCCGCCGACCATTACAGTGTGTAGCTGTAGGACTCGCCGCCGTGTTTGTTTCATGTAGCGACACTAAACTCCCGGAAATTTGTAGGTGTTAAGCTGGAGCGTTTGAGCTGTTGTTGTCGTCACCTTGTTGATGTTTTGTAGGTCCGTGTTGGCTGAGGATTGTTGTTAGTGTTTCATAAGGCATTAATAAACTAGTCATGAGGTTCTATAGGAATTATATCCTGCTGTTCTTTTTGTTCTTGTTCTTTTTATTGTTGTTGTTGTTCTTCAGTTGCATAATTCGAGTTGTGATTATCAGTAGAAGTTTGACGGGCTGGATTCTCTTATCGTTTCTTTAATTCATAAACAAGAACCGTAAACACAAGAGCAAAACAAAGACATAACCAATGAACTAAAAACAAATATATTGAAGGTTTAAATTTCTCGGATAGATTTAAATAGATCTTGGGTATATTTTCTCGTTCTTGGAGGTCAGGCCAGGCCAGGTCAGGTCATGTCATGTTAGGTGTACCGAATACGCTAGCAGAGGTGGTCAGATGCCTTGGGAATACTGCAGAATAATTGAGGTCAGGTCAGGTGGCCTCAATACCTGCTTCAAGGTGTAATAGAGGTGAAAAATAATGGGTTTCTTGATTGGATCTGGTTAAGTCAGGTCAGGTAAAGTCAGATACAGAGGCTGGGTGTATGACTGTGGGTTGGTGGGTGCATGACTGTGGGTTGGTGGGTGTATGACTGTGGGTTGATGGGTGTATGACTGTGGGTTGGTGGGTGTATGACCGTGGGTTGATGGGTGTGTGACTGTGGGTTGGTGGGTGTATGACTGTGGGTTGGTGGGTGTATGACTGTGGGTTGATGGGTGTTTGACTGCGGGTTGGTGGGTGTATGACTGTGGGTTGGTGGGTGTATGACTGTGGGTTGGTGGGTGTATGACTGTGGGTTAATGGGTGTATGACTGCGGGTTGGTGGGTGTATGACTGCGGGTTGGTGGGTTTATGACTGTGGGTTGGTGGGTGTATGACTGTGGGTTGGTGGCTGTTTGACTGTGGGTTGGTGGGTGTATGACTGTGGGTTGATGGGTGTATGACTGTGGGTTGATGGGTGTATGACTGTGGGTTGGTGGCTGTATGACTGTGGGTTGGTGGGTGTATGACTGTGGGTTGGTGGGTGTATGACTGTAGGTTGATGGGTGTATGACTGGGTTGGTGGGTGTATGACTGTGGGTTGGTGGGTGTATGACTGTGGGTTGATGGGTGTATGACTGTAGGTTGATGGGTGTATGACTGGGTTGGTGGGTGTATGACTGCGGGTTGGTGGGTGTATGACTGTGGGTTGGTGGGTGGCGATCAGGTTGGTGGGTGTATGACTGTGGGGTTGGTGGCAAGGACTGTGGGTTGGTGGCTGTATGACTGTGGGTTGGTGGGTGTATGACTGTGGGTTGGTGGGTGTATGACTGTAGGTTGATGGGTGTATGACTGGGTTTGTGGGTGTATGACTGTGTGTTGGTGGGTGTATGACTGTGGGTTGATGGGTGTATGACTGTAGGTTGATGGGTGTATGACTGTGGGTTGGTGGGTGTATGACAGTGGTGACAAGGATTATTTGAGCTTGACAAAATTTAGATAGATAGCAGCATGGTTTAGTCGTGTTCAGTTTAGTTTAAATTGTGTTTAGGTTAGATTGAGTCATGTCAGGTACAGAGTTTGGCCAGGGTCCGTTATTCAAGCTGTCAGGGTTAAACTTCCTTCCTAGAAAGATGAACACACGAACCTACGGACGACACACGAACACAATAACACATGATCATACACGGAAACGAACACACGAATGGACATACTCAGGATATCGGGGAATAAATATAAAATTATAAAAATGCATAAAAAGTCTTTGACGGATAAACAACTTTGTAATGTTCGAATCGATATTACTGATATTATAGAAAATCAAACTAACTTCCTTTAAACACTCTTGGCTCTTCCTGTGTATAAGAAGAGTTTAATCTGGTATTTTTTTTTTCTAGTAATTGGTGTTATCAGGGGAAGAGATTGTGTCGTTTGTGGTCTGTCATTCAAGGTTGTTTAGTGTTTGAAGCTCGTTAATTCATTATGCTTGTAGCCCCCATCTCTGCATACAACCCTGGTGCTTCTTGCTGTTGATACTCCCACGAAAATAAATTGTCAGATTAACGAAACGAAGATTAAAAAAATTTGTTTTAATTCACGGATTATCCATACTTCACAAAATCTAACTTAACCTATCCTAACCTAATCTAATCATAATTGTGTTTTAAAAAAAGGTTTACAGGCATAGGTAACAAGCTGGTCCTTTAACGGGAGAACACAAGGCTTCCCAACCCTCACCTGATGAAATAGAATCACTATACCCAACCTGATCTAATTAAGGACACGTTAGGCTTTGTAAGATAGTTTAGTTTGAAGTGTTGTGAATCTCCGTGGGTGTTATAGATTCACTTGGTATACTATATGTGTAAAGTCAGGATATATACAATGTGTGTTGATTTTTCTACCCGTGTGTTAAATATTTTTGTGGGGAGGGGGAGGTATTTTCCTGTCGGTTTTCACTCTAGCTTTCCACCAATGTTATTTCACCCTTCTAGATTTCTATACCCTTTGATCCACCTTACCTAAGAGTGGAATGAGATAAATAGAATTGGTGGAGTGGAATGTCTGTATAATTGATGTCAGGATCCAACTCTGCCATGGACGACACAGGATTGATCGTCACTGGTGTTGTAAGACTGTACAGAAAACCGCCTCTTGTGTTGTTCCCACGTATTAAAGAGCGATGACGGTAAACTGAACAAGCACGCTGGGCAATGCTCGTTGTTGTAGTGGAATACACACGAAACCCAGTCAGTTGAGGGTGTAAATCTTCGCCTGCCTCTGGAATGCACTACACACGCTATGCCAAAACTGAGATATACTCGGCATGTCAACACTGAGACACACATGCTATGCTAACAAACATATACTCACATAAACTATGCCAATATTAAGACATATACACTTTGCGAAACACCGGCTGTGCCTAAACTAATGATTCCCCGCTCTACATGAACGCTGAGATAACAAGTTGACTTTTTTTATCGAGGAGGAGCCAAAGTCTTTCACGATAGTCACCGTCTTAGCTAAACTTGTTAACATGGTTAGCAACTTCTGGAAACATCGCGCTTAACCGAGTTATCAAGTTGTGAATAAGCTGACTCATTATTTTTCCTTTCCAAATTTAGGGTAAACCTGATTTCTCTGTGATCACTGTTCCCAAGTTCTTCCCCTATTGTGATATCTCTGATAATATTTTCTTTATTTGTTCATACTAGGTCTAATATATTGTCACCTCTAGTAGGTTCTGTAATTAGTTGATTCAAAAAATTGTCCTGTACTGCGTCTAGGAAGTCTTCAGATTCATAGTCACCTACAATGTTGTCCCAGTCAATATTTCTGAAGTTGAAATCCCCCATAATGCATAGGTTGTTGTATATTGCTGCCCTACTCATTTCCTGCCATATGGGCTGAGTTGCTTCTTTCCCAAGACTTGGGGGCCGGTAAATCACTCCCATAATTAGTTTTCGCTTCTTTCTGCCATTTCTACCCATACAGACTCAGTTCCTATTTCACCCTTTATTGTATTATTAATGCACCATTTTAATGTATCTCTGACGAAGAGTGCAACTCCTCCCCCCTTCCTACCTTCCCTGTCCTTGTGAAAAAGGTTGTACCCTTCTTTGTGTTACTCAGATAAAAAGTTCTTGCTCGCCAGATTCATCCAGGTTTAGGTGGCTACTATGACGTCTACATTCTCAGTACATACAACCGCTCTCAGCAAGTCTATTTTATTTCTAATGCTCCTACTGTTTGTATAGTACACATTTAAACCTACCCTTCCCTGGTCCTGTTTTACCCCTTGTTCTGAGTAACCAATTATACTCCCCTCTATCTACTGGCGAAACTTCCCCTTCGGAGTGACAATTTCACGCTCCAGACAAGTGTACCCCGTCACGACTGTACAGGTAGTCGTTGCCGTAGAATCGTCGCCAGTTATCAATGAACGCCCAACCATTGCTTACACAATGTTTTTTTTATTCCAGTCGGCAATTTATAGCAATTGCCTTGGACAGCCTTTCACCGCCAACTCCTCTTCTAGACGAGACACCACATACTATTGGGTTCCCTACCCTATCACTAATCTTCCCTAATGCCTCCCTATACCTGCTGAAAAGTTCCTCACTCCTAACCTTTCCTATGTCGTTGCCTCCTACTCTAAGACACACTACCGGATTGGTACTTCCCCTGACAAGACTCTATCTATCCTCTCAGCTACATGCCCTATCCCAGCCACAGGAGAACACACCTAAGTCCTACGTTTCCTATCTCTTGCACAAAAAGTCTAATCTAAGAACCTCACCTAATGTCTACATTATTAATATAATGAGCACAACAGGGAGGAAAGGTTATCCTGTAGGCAATTGTACATAGTTACAATTCTCTCTCTCTCTCTCTCTCTCTCTCTCTGTGCCCTATTGGACATAGGAACATTAATAGTAGCAGACAAGTCAGAGGAAGAGAGACCAGTTCTGATCACTGTGGATTTACAACGTGAACTGGATGATGTAAGGAGGGAGAGAGATGTTCCTCTCACTGAGAAAAAAAAAGGATGGGAGAAGGAGAGGATTTATTTGCAAGACCAAAGAGAAAATACTTTTATCAAGGCTACTGCTGCGACTAATGATGTTTTTAGTAGTTTTTTTTCTCTTCCCAAGTGATTTTGTTCTCAACTGGTGTCCCTGTAATATACTGGTCTGAGGAGGATATCAGTCGAGTACTGACCTTTCGCAGCTTAAGCCCGAAAGCTTATCACTACTTGCCTGATAGAAGTCAATTTCGTTTCCCATCTATCAGTACACTGCATCGTTGGATTCTCAGCTCAATGTGGAACCAGGTGTGTTGCATGCACTTCTGCAACTGTTGTACCATAAATGTGAGTCTATGGATGACTGTAAACGTCTACGTGTTTAATCTTTTGATGAAACAAGTGTCAGTGAAGGTAACACTTGTCTTGTGAGGTCATAATTCCTGTCACATCACTCACACCTGGAGGCAAAGGCAGCACCTGTGATCACCTGCTCTAACTGCCCCCTCCCCCCCCCCACCACCCATAATCTGATAATCTGTTGTCAGTGGCTGTAACACTTATCATATGAAGTCATAACTCCTGTCACCTCATGTCTACATTATTAGTATAATGGACAAACAGGGAGGAAAAGAACTCCTGTAGGCAACTGTATATATAGTCATCATTACCCTATCTTAAGCTGCAGTTATTTAAATACAAGACTATAACTGAAATACATTGTTTTTCTTTTAACCTTTCCTTCTGTGTATCACCCACCACACTGACTGGTGTCCTTAGCTAAAGTTATATGCAAGATTAAACTCTCTATTAGTATTATTTTCTATGTGAGATACTGAGATAACAAAGTACAGTATATAGAACCATAAAATGTTCTGTTTATAAGAGGTGAGAGGTAGGCGAGGAAGTCTGCCTGCTGACGTCAGCAAAGCTCCACCCACCTTGGCCTAGGCTAGCCTAGTCTAACCTGACCTAACCTAACCTAACCTAACCTTGTGTAAAACAAGTCTAGCCTAGCCTAGCCTAGCCTAGCCTAGCCTAACCTGACCTTATCTAACCAAAACTAACCTAACCTTGATCTGATCTGATCTGATCTAATATAGTGATTAGTTTTAATCAGATTGTTATACGTCTTTTTGATCAGTCTAAGTTTCTTTCATCTTACTCTTCATTTTTTCTCTGTTGTTCATCTTTGTTATATTGTTTTCTTTATGCTTTCTTTTCTTTCCCTCCTCCTCCTCTTCTTATTCCTCTATTGTTCTTTAAGAAATCAGGATAACTGTTAAGATTTGTTGACCAATTTTCTCTACATTTTCATTAAGAGATTACTTATTAAAACAACATTATCTGTATTTATATTATCTGAAGAGGAGTCCCGGCCACAACAAACGCCCCCCACACTAACATAATGAAACACTCCAGTAAATTATGTAAATATTCAAAAGGATTTGGATTTAATTGTAGTTTGTTTAATTTTAGGAACATTTCATTAGTGTTAACGGGAGGCAGGTAATGGCTATTATTAAAAAGCTTCCCTTATAATGACTACGGTCCCTCCAGCCAGACTTATACTAGCGTCTAAAGCCAAGGTGTGGTAGAGTCAAGGTTACCCACTGAAAAGTTTATTTGGATAAGTTCGGTGTGATTCTATTAGGTTTGGCTCCATTAGGCGGTGTAAGGTTACCTGGAGTGGATGATTATGTGTTGGGTGGGGCGGAGAGGAGTCACACCAGGTTAGTTAGACTCCAGTTAGTGTGTATTTTATCCCTTTAACTCTCAAAGGAAAATTAAATAGATTAGTTGTTTTATAAGATAATTATTTAATTTTAATTCATCGGTTTATACTTTCATGATGTTACGTAAGTCTATAAATTCACTTAATTATTTTAATGGCAGGATAATAAAAAGATACCTGCTGTAATTACCGTGTTGGAAACTACAATTAGACAACCAAAACAGCATCATCGGCCATTACAGAGCGTTATTTTGTATAATGTAAGCACTTAAGTCAGTGGCCTAAAGCCTCAGGGCTGCTGTGTGAGGTGGTTCAGTCACGATACAAACATTACCAACATGTTTATCTTCACCAGGTGGGCTTAACATGACCAGGTGATGCCTTACTAACTCTTGGATTATTATTGTTGTTTAGTGAATTTGTATGAAGCTGCAAGATCATCTTACACCTCTTGGAGAAAATTGGGTAAAAAAAAATTTTCATCCCAATTTCCCCAATTGGTAGATATTTTTTTTTTTTTTGTATTTTGGTATTCTTTAACCTACCTTACCTGACCTCACCTGACCTAACCTGAAAATAATCCTAGTGATAATGGTAAAAAAATGCCAAATACCTATTGGAATAAAAACGAATATTAACCGATATTTTTGTATTATGGAGAAAACAAAATCTTCAAAAAAGTACAAAAAGTTAAAAACATAAATCAATATTTATAACAACTCCTCCAGGTATCTTTTGTTAGTTTCACCTTCAGTGTCCTCATGACTGTCCTTGTCATTTTACTATTGTTTGTCTTCCTGTATCTTGGATGTTCTCTATGTCACAGTTTGTGTTTGTTCTTTATTGTACTTCGTCACTGTCCATGTTTTACTGCATTATATTTCTTTGTTGTGATAAAATAGTTCCAAGACCTTCAGTTATAAACAATAATCATATGAAAGTCTTTGACAACAACTTAAATTATTCCTTATTTTCGTTACTTAGATCCATTGAATTCTTGTGTCCGTGTCCGTGACAATGATAATGAAAGGACTTATATTGAGTAGTCTCTCAGGTTTTCATTCGACTGTAAACATACAGTAAACATACAAAGCTGTAGTGAGACTGCTGGAGTTATGCTGCATCATATTAATGCAGCATGCAGCATAATGCGACCTCCTCTCCCTCCCTCCCCGACATGACAGCATAATGCAGCTCCCTCTACCTCCCTCCCCAGCATGACAACATAATGCAACTCCCTCTCCCTCTCTCCCCAGCATGACAGGATAATGCAGCTCCCTCTCACTCCCTACCCAGCATGACAACATTATGCAGCTCCCTCTCCCTCCCTCCCCAGCATGTCAACATAATGCAGCTCCCTCTCCCTCCCTCCCCAGCATGACAGCATAATGCAGCTCCCTCTCCCTACCTTCCCAGCATGACAGCATAATGCAGCTCCCTCTCCCTCCCTCCCTCCCCCAGCATGACAGCATAATGCAGCTCCCTCTCCCGCCCTCCCCAGCATGACAGCATAATGCAGCTCCCTCTCCATCCCTCCCCAGCATGACAGCATAATGCAGCTCCCTCTCCCTCTCTCCCCAGCATGACAGCATAATGAAGCTCCCTCTCCCTCCATCCCCAGCTTGACAGCATAATGCAGTTCCCTCTCCCTCCTTCCCGAGCATGACAGCATAATGCAGCTCCCTCTCCCTCCCTTCCCAGCATGACAGCATAATGCAGCTCCCTCTCCCTCCCTCCCCAGCATGACAACATTATGCAACTCCTCTCCCTCCCTCCCCAGCATGACAGCATAATGCAGCTCCCTCTCCCTCCCTCCCCAGCATGACAGCATAATGCAGCTCCCTCTCCCTCTCTCCCCAGCATGACAGCATAATGCAGCTCCCTCTCCCTCCCTCCCCAGCATGACAGCATAATGCAGCTCCCTCTCCATCCCTCCCCAGCATGACAGCATAATGCAGCTCCCTCTCCCTCTCTCCCCAGCATGAGAGCATAATGCAGCTCCCTCTCCCTCCATCCCAGCTTGACAGCATAATGCAGCTCCCTCTCCCTCCTCCCGAGTATGACAGCATAATGCAGCTTCCTCTCCCTCCCTTCCCAGCATGACATCATAATGCAGCTCCCTCTCCCTCCCTCCCCAGCATGACAGCATAATGCAGCTCCCTCTCCCTCCCTCCCCAGCATGACAACATTTATGCAACTCTGGCCTCCTCCCTCCCCAGCACATGACAGCATAACGCAGTTCCCCCGTCCCTCCCCCCCCCCAGCATGAGACAGCATAATGCAGCTCCCTCCCCAGCATGACAGCATAATGCATTCTCTCCCTCCTCCCCTCCCCAGCATGAGTGCGGCTTAATGCAGCTCCCTCCCTCCCTCCTCAGCATGACAGTATAATGCAGCTCCCTCTCCCTCACTCCCCAGCATGACAACATTATGCAGCTCCCTCTCCCTCCCTCCCCAGCATGACAGCATAATGCAGCTCCCTCTCCCCTGCATGACAGCATAATGCAGCTCCCTCTCCCTCCCTCCCCAGCATGACAGCACCCTGAAGTTCCTTAATGAGTTGGGCTCCAGACTTATTGAAACTACCAGAGACTCCAGGGCATCGATCTACTATTTACAAGACAACCAATTGGGATATGATGGTAAGGGAAGGCGAAAGACATCAGGTAGATTTTTACAGAACTTAATTTGGTTGGGACACAAAGACAGGCTGGAAGGGTGAGGTATGAGGATCTGGTAGGGTGGAATACGAGGGACTGGAATGGTAGGGTATGAGGGATTAACAGGGTAGGGTATGAGGGACTAACAGGGTAGGGTATGAGGAACTAGAAGGGTAGGGTATGAGGACTGGCAGGGTGGGGCATAAGAGACTAACAAAATTGGGTAGAAGGGTGTGACAATCTCCTCTTCTACACTAATCACGCCACACGTTCTCCCTAAGTCATCAAAAAATATACATTTGTCATGGTGTTCAAAAATTCCTCTTTTACCAACACAAGCTCTCGTTCTTGTAGCCATTGTGATTTAGGCTGAGGGGATAGAGAGATATAGTGAAAGAAGTAGGAACAGATAAAGAGAATGACAGACATAGATATGAGGATATAATAATTGTGGAAGGGGAAGGAAAGAGGAGGTGGAGATAGTGGTAGAGGAAGCAGGGAAGGAGAGGAGGGGAGAGAGAGTGATGATATATTAAGGTTAATAGAGACAAGGGGGGATAGGATAGGTAAAGAGGATACGACAGGGCAGATTTAATCTAATTTCATGGGTAAGAGATGGCAGGAAACCTAGTGAGTGAGTGAGTGGGACAACCATTGATCGTGATCACGCCCCAGTCCACAAGATCGTACACACAAGATAGTCAAAGGAACAGAGGGAACATATTCGGCTTGTTGTCGAACACTTGAATCAAAGGAGCAATAAGTTATTACTGAGTCACTGCACGTTGACTTCATATTATAGTGTTTGTAAAGATCTTTCTTGTTACACTGGTCGAGAAGATCAGATAGCGACCGTACGTGAGCTGTGGCCCATATCTACAGAACCTCGACCATATTAGTTGGTAAAATTGTCTTCGTTTCTTTGGTGAGTGATCGTGTATTTCCAGATGTAATAACTGAAATGTGTTCAGTGTCTCCAGCAGGACCCGGCTGTACTCTCTTATTGCTGGGACCTCTATCAATCTGCCTACACGAATATCAATAAGACCTGTTTCAACTTCTCTACAAACTTTAAGAGCGTTCGGTCGAGGAGTTCAGGTACGAAAAAAGTATGTTAAGTGAGAATAAATTAACACGAGGCCAGTCAGTGTGTCAAAACAAGGTCGGGCCCACATCAACTGGCAATATAATCACATAAGGCGGATCATGACGATAACACATTTGTGCTTATTGTTTCATCAAAGTACTTAGGCAACATGTTAAATCTATTGTTTGTGTGAAAGTAAAAGGAGAAGCTGTACAGGTTGATCCACAGTTCCTGTTTCAACATCTAACAAAAGCATCAGGGAGAGTGTAAGGCAGGTGAGTAGTGTAACCACCCACTGTACTCTCAAGGGTCTGGCCTAAGAAACACCTTATGGACTAAGAGCTGTACACTGCTGCATCACATTAACCACTAGGAGTTGTAAAGAAACACTCCAAAAGTGCCTTTATGGAGGAGACCGATGAATTTCAAAATGAACACTGTGACTCCTGTTGTCTCGGTAGGGTCGTCAAAATCCTTTGTCTGTTGTGTCATATCGTCTAACACAAAATCGTAAACATACTTTTTTGAGCGTATCTACATCTTACAGCATGATGACACTAAATGGCCGCCTTAAAATGTTATTCTCAAAGACTTAATTATCCAATGAAAAAATTCACCCACTAAAATTTAAGATCACGTTGAAGATAAACTCATTAAAGTTTTATACTGTACTATAATGGAAATTAAAGTTCACTCACTCGCACTCTTGGGCAGAAATTATAATTTAAGTTCTCATTTTAGAACAGTCTTGGCTGTTTTTAGGTCCTGCTATGGTTACTGTCTGAGTCATAATCAACTTCACTTGGCATCTTCTATTTCATTTTGGCGCATTTCATGTTGGTGTATTTCATGTTGGTGTATTTCATGTTGGTGTATTTCATGTTGGTGATCACCTGCCACCCACCAGAGACTTGGGAAGGTTAGAAATAGTGTCATCTCTGTGTTTTATGACGTCTTCGAGGTTTATATCTTCACCTCACCTCCTGAACCACATCCTCAAGACGGACCATTTCTTACCCCTGGTCGTCTTCTTAGCTAATCAGGCTTATTTAATTCTTCTCTCACAGCGTTGCGCCCCCTGGCGAGAAACTCTCCCTCATTTCTTGTAACTTTTAGAGAAGGAAAGTTTATTCTCAACTGGTTGTACAGATGAAGCGTCACAACTTCTCGATATCTTTGCTTTGTGATTATAATACCAACGTGTCTGAGTCGTGTATTTGTTTATAAACTTAATGGAATAATATTTACCCAAGTTTAAGAGGCACTAAAGACATTATAAGGGCTGGATATTTCAAATTATCTGCATCTTTTGAATCACTTGAATCAGGAGTGAGAAAATGAAATTAAAACAAAAAAGAATTGTAAGTGAATGAAATATCGAAATCCTTGAAAAAACTAAATTTCTTAAAATAGTAATGGACTAAGACAGCAGTGGAAGGTAAGGAGATTGGTGGAAAAGAAAGGAGAAGACCGAAGGAGGAAGGTAAAAGGAGGGAAGATGGAGGGGTAAAATAAAGGGGAAAGGAAGATGAAGGGTGAAGAAATGAATGGGGGAGATGGAAGGGAGGAAGAAGGGAGGGAAGATGAAGGGGTAAGATGGAGGAGAAAGACGATGGGGAGAAGAAGATGAAGGAGAAGATGAAAGGTGGAAGATGAAAGGCAGGAAGCGACAGTGCAAAATAGATCGGTAAGAGACACAGTTGTACCAGAGGTGGTAAAAATATACACCAGGAAGGAATCAGGTGTGGCAATGTAATACACTCTCTCACTCTCTCTCTCTCTCTCTCCATATTATGTTGCTCAGATTTCTCTCTCTTTTTCTAAAAATACAAAACTCAACTCAATAAAGGCAACACATGTACTGTACTATGACTGCCAGTGTATTATAGCATCAACATTATTATATAAGAGTATATATTATACTTAAGCCCCCCCCCCTCACCCCCCCCAGATATCGCCGGGATGGTTAATCTTCAGGTGGGATACGCTGGGCGGCGAGG
>NW_024754963.1:0-5596 GCF_018991925.1 Homarus americanus | reverse complement strand
CATAAGAATGAGTGGCGCCAATCGCCTTACGGGCGATTAACGGCGGCAGGGAGGCGATAAGAATGAGTGGCGGTAATCGCCTTATGGGCGATTAACGGCGGCAGGGAGGCCATAAGAATGAGTGGCGGCAATCGCCTTACGGGCGATTAACGGCGGTAGGGGGGCGATAAGAATGAGTGGCGGCAATCGCCTTACGGGCGATTAACGGCGGCAGGGAGGCGATAAGAATGAGTGGCGGCAATCGCCTTACGGGCGATTAACGGCGGCAGGGGGGCCATAAGAATGAGTGGCGGCAATCGCCTTACGGGCGATTAACGGCGGCAGGGAGGCCATAAGAATGAGTGGCGGCAATCGCCTTACGGGCGATTAACGGCGGCAGGGGGGCCATAAGAATGAGTGGCGGCAATCGCTTCACGGGCGACACCATGGCAGCGGGCCATAAGAACAGTGGCGGCAATCGCCTTACGGGCGATTAACGGCGGCAGGGGGCCATAAGAATGAGTGGCGGCAACGCCTTAACGGGCGATTAATAACGGCGGCAGGGGGGCCATAAGAATGAGTGGCGGCAATCGTCTTACGGGCGATTAACGGCGGCAGGGGGACCATAAGAATGAGTGGCGGCAATCGCCTTACGGGCGATTAACAGCGGCAGGGAAGCGATAAGAATGAGTGGCGGCAATCGCCTTACGGGGGATTAACGGCGGCAGGGAGGCCATAAGAATGAGTGGCGGCAATCGCCTTACGGGCGATTAACGGCGGCAGGGAGGCCATAAGAATGAGTGGCGGCAATCGCCTTACGGGCGATTAACGGCGGCAGGGAGGCCATGAGAATTAGTGGCGGCAATCGCCTTACGGGCGATTAACGGCGGCAGGGGGGCCATAAGAATGAGTGGCGGCAATCGCCTTACGGGCGATTAACGGCGGCAGGGAGGCGATAAGAATGAGTGGCGGCAATCGCCTTACGGGCGATTAACAGCGGCAGGGAGGCGATAAGAATGAGTGGCGGCAATCGCCTTACGGGCGATTAACGGCGGCAGGGGGGCCATAAGAATGAGTGGCGGCAATCGCCTTACGGGCGATTAACGGCGGCAGGGGGCCATAAGAATGAGTGGCGGCAATCGCCTTACGGGCGATTAACGGCAGGGAGGCCATAAGAATGAGGGCGCGCGCCTTACGGCGATTAACGGCGGCAGGGAGGCCATAAGAATGAGTGGCGGCAACGCCTTACGGGCGATTAACGGCAGGGGCCATAAGAATGAGTGGCGCAATCGCCTTACGGCGATTAACGGCGGCGGGGCCATAAGAATGAGTGGCGCAACGCTCACGGGCGATTAACGCGGCAGGGGCCATAAGAATGAGTGGCGCAATCGCCACGGGCGATTAACGGCGGCAGGGGCCAAGAATGAGCGCGCAATCGCCTCACGGGCGATTAACGGCGCAGGGGGCCAAGAATGAGTGGCGCGCAACGCCTGCGGCGATTAACGGCGCAGAGGCCATAAGAATGAGTGGCGGCAACGCTTTACGGGCGATTAACGGCAAGGCGAACCATAAGAATGAGTGGCGCCAACGCCTTACGGGCGATTAACGGGCGCAGGGAGGCCATAAGAATGAGTGCAAACGCCTTACGGGCGATTAACGGCGGCAGGGGGCAAATGAGTGGCGGCAACGCCTTACGGGCGATTAACGGCGCAGGGGGCCATAAGAATGAGTGGCAACGCCTACGGCGATTAACGCGGCAGAGGCCATAAGAATGAGTGGCGGCAACGCCTTACGGGCGATTAACGGCGGCAGGGAGGCCATAAGAATGAGTGGCGGCAACGCCTTACGGGCGATTAACGCGGCAGGGGGCCATAAGAATGAGTGGCGCCATCGCCTTACGGGCGATTAACGGCGGCAGGAGGCCGATAAGAATGAGTGGCGGCAACGCTTTACGGGCGATTAACGGCGGGCAGGACGATAAGAATGAGTGGCGCAATCGCCTTACGGGCGATTAACGGCGGCAGGGAGGCCATAAGAATGAGTGGCGGCAACGCCTACGGGCGATTAACGGCGCAGGGGGGGCCATAAGAATGAGTGGCGCAATCGCCTTACGGCCGATTAACGGCAGGATCGCCCGGGCGATTAACGGCGGCAGGGAGGCCATAAGAATGAGTGGCGCAATCGCCTTACGGGCGACAACGGCAGGGGGCCATAAGAATGAGTGGCGGCAATCGCCTTACGGGCGATTAACGGCAGGGGGGCCATAAGAATGAGTGGCGGCAACGCCTTACGGGCGACAACGGCGGCAGGAGGCCATAAGAATGAGGGCGCAACGCTCCACGGGTTCATCAACGCTGCAGAGGCGCTAAGAATGAGTGGCGCAACCGCCCACGACATTAACGGCGGCAGGGAGGCCATATAAGAATGAGTGGCGCAACGCCTCACGGGCGACAACGGCGCAGGGGCCATAAGAATGAGTGGCTGCAATCGCCTTACGGGCGATTAACGCGCAGGTAAAACATAAGAATGAGGGCGCAACGCCACGGGCGATTAACGGCGGCAGGGAGCCACAAGAAAGAGCGGCGGCAACCCACCGATTAACGGCGGCAAGGAGACCATAAGAATGAGTGGCGGCAACCGCCTTCGGCGACAACGGCGGCAGGAGCCATATACAGATAGTGGCGTAACGCCTCACGGGCGACACAACGGCGCAGCAGGGGGCCAAAGAATGAGGAAACCACGGGCGACATTAACGGCGGCAGGGATGCCATAACAACGAGTGGCGCAACCCACGGCTGCATTAACAGAGGCCGTAAGCCAAGAAGAGCGGCAATCACCACGGCGCATTAACGGCGCAGAACATAAGAATGAGTGAGCAACGCCTTACGGGCGACAACGCCGCAGGAGCAACAAGAAGAGGTAACGCATTACATGCTATTAACGGCGGCAAGGGACACCATAAGAATGAGGGCGCAACGCTCACGGCGATTAACGCGGCAGGGAGGCCATAAGAATAGTGGCGCAACGCCTTACGGGCTACAACGGCGCAGGGGGGCCATAAGAATGAGTGGCGGCAACGCTCTTACGGCGAATAACGGCGGCAGGGAGGCCATAAGAATGAGTGGCGGCAACGCCTTTACGGCGATTAACGGCGCAGGAGGCCACAAAGACGAGTGGCGAACCGCTTTACGGCGATTAACGGCTGCAGGGAGGCCAAAGAATGAGTGGCGTGCAACGCTTTACGGGCGATTAACGCAGGGAGGCCATAAGAATGAAGTGGCGGCAATCGCCTACGGGCGACAACGCGCAGGGGGCTATAAGAATGAGGCAACGCTTTACGGGCTATTAACGGCGCAGGGGGGGCCATAAGCAATGAGGCGTAACGCCTTACGGGCGATTAACGGCGGGGCCATAAGAATGAGTGGCGGCAATCGCCTAACGGGCGATTAACGGCGGCAGGGGCCATAAGCAATGAGTACGTAACGCCTTACGGGCGATTAACGCGCAGGGAGGCCATAAGAATGAGTGGCGCAGCATCGCTTACGGGCGATTAACGCAGGGAGCTAAGTATGAATGAGTGGCGGCAACGCCTCACGGCAACAACCATGCAGGGAGGCCAATAAGAATGAGGAAGGCAAACGCCTTCACGGGCGATTAACGCGCAGGGAGGCAATAAGAATGAGTGCGGGCGGCAACGCCTTACGGGCGATTAACGCGGCAGGGGGCCATAAGAATGAGTGGCGGCAACGCCATACGGCGATTAACGGCGGCAGGAGGCCATAAGAACGAGGGCGGCAACGCCTTCACGGCGATTAATGGCGGCAGGAGACCATAAGAATGGAGGCGCAACGCTTCACGGCGATTAACGGCGGCAGGAAGGCCATAAGAATACCACCCCACCAAACCCACCACCGAGTGGCGGCAATCGCCCACGGCGATTAACGGCGCATGGCGCCATAAGAATGAGTATGTAACTTCCCACGGGCGATTAACGGCGTGGCCATAAGAATGAGTGGCGGCAATCGCCTTACGGGCGATTAACGGCGCAGGGAGGCCATAAGAATGAGTGGCAGCAACGCCTTACGGCGACAAACCCGCAGGAGGGCCATAAGAATGAGGACGCAACGCCTTACGGGCGCAATAACGGCGTAGGAGGCCATAAGAATGAGTGGCGCGCAAATCCTTTACGGGCTATTAACGGCGAGAGGGGGCTATAAAACGAGGGCGGCAATCGCCACGGCGACACGCGCAGGGGGCCAAGAATAGTGGCGAACGCACACACATTAACGGCCGCAGTGGGGGCATAAGAACAGTGGCGGCAACGCCTTACGGACGAATAACGGCAGCAGGAGGCTATAAGAATGAGTGGCGCAACGCCCTACGGGCGATTAACGGCAGGGAGGCCATAAAAAATGGAGTGGTGGCACCGCCTTACTGGCGATTAACGGCGGCAGGGAGGCCATAAGAATAGTGGCGGCAATCGCCTGTACATTAACGGGGCAGGGAGGCGAGGCGAATGAGCGGGAGCGCAACGCCCACAGGCGATTAACGGCGGCAGGAGGGCCATAAGAATGAAAGTGGCGGCAATCGCTCACGGGTGATTAACGGTAAATAGTAAGAACAGGGCGCAATCGCCTTACGGGCGACACCATGCAGGGGGCCATAAGAATGAGGGCGCAATCGCTATAATATTAAAGTGCAGGGAGGCCATAAGAATGGCGGCAACGCCTTTCACGGGGATTAACCCAAGCAGGAGACGATAAGAATGAGTGGCGGCAATCGCCTTAATGCGGGCGATTAACGGCGGCAGGGGGCCATAAGAATTAGTGGCGGTAACGCTTTCACGGGCGATTAATTAGCGCCAGGGGGGGGGCTGGCAGAATGAGGGCGCAACGCCTACGGGCGGCTTAACGGCGCGAGGCCATAAGAATAGCAGGCAATCGCCCACGGCGATTAACGGCGGCAGGGAGGCCATGCGAATGTGAGTGCGGGCGCAATCGCCTTACGGGCGGCCAACGCTTTTGCAGGAGGCCATTATAATGAGTGGCGGAAATCGCCTTACGGGCGATTAACGGCGCAGGGGGCCATAAGAATGAGTGGCGGCAATCGCCTGCGGGCGATAACGGCGGCAGGAGGCGATAAGAATGAGTGGCGGCAATCGCCTTCACGGGCGATTGGCCGGCGCAGGGAGGCGATAAGAATGAGTGGCGCAACCTGCCTTTACGGGCGATTAACGGCGGCAGGGGGGGCTATAAGATTTAGTGGTGTAATCGCCTTCACGGGCGTATTAACGGGCGTGCAGGGAGGCCATAGACGAGGCGTAACGCCTTTACGGGCGATTAACGGGCGCAGGGGGGCCATAAGAGTGGCGTGCAATCGCCCACGGGCGATTAACGGCGTAGGGGGGGGCTACAGCACGAGTGCCGGCAATCGCCTTACGGGCGATTAACGGCGGCAGGGGGCGATAAGAATGAGTGGCGCAACGCTTCTAAGGGCGAATAACGTGCAGTGGGGAGGCGAAGAATGAGTATGCAATCGCCCACGGCTTATTAACGGCGCAGGGGGGGCTATAAGATAGCCTGAGAGCACATGGTAACTGAACGAAGTACAATTTCTG
>NW_024754962.1:0-11079 GCF_018991925.1 Homarus americanus | reverse complement strand
GGGACTTTGTTATACTCGACAAGGGGACTTTGTTTCTCGATCAGGGGACTTTGTTATACTCGACCAGGGCACTTTGTTTTACTCGATTGGGGGACTTTGGTATACTCGACCAGGGGACTTTGTTGTGCTCGACCAGGGTGCCTTTGTTACGCTCGATCATGGGAATTTGTTATACTCGTTGAGGGGACTTTGTTATACTCAATCTGGGGACTTTTTATATTTGATCAGGGGGCTTTGTTATACTCGATCAAGTGGGTTTTGTTATACTCGATCAGGGGACTTTGTTATACTCGATCAGGGGACTTTCTTATACTCAATCAGGGGACTTTGTTTTTCTCGATCAGGGGGCTTTGTTATACTCGATCATTGGACTTTGTTATACTCGACCAGGGGACTTTGTTTTACTCGATCAGGAGACTTTGTTATACTCGACCAGGGGACTTAGTTATGCTCGACCAAGAGCCTTTTTGTTAAACTCGATCAGGGGACTTTGTTATACTCAATCAGGGGACTTTGTTATACTCGATCAGTGGACTTTGTTATATGCAACCAGGGGACTTTGTTTCTCTCGATTAGGGCACTTTGTTATACTCGACCAGGGGACTTTGTTATACTCGACCAGGGGCCTTTGTTATGCTCGAACCGGGGCTTTGTTATACTCGATCAGGGGAATTTGTTATACTCGATCAGGGGACTTTGTTATACTCGATCAGTGGACTTTGTTATACTCTATCAGAGGACTTTGTTTTAATCGACCAGGGGACTTTGTTTTACTCGATCAGAGTACTTTGTTATACTCAATTAGGGGACTTTGTTTTTCTCGATGAGGGGGCTTTGTTATACTCGATCAGGGGACTTTGTTATACTCGACCAGGGGACTTTGTTTCTCTCATTCAGGGGACTTTGTTATACTCGACCAGGGGACTTTGTTATGCTCGATCATGGGAATTTGTTATACTCGATGAGGGGACTTTGTTATACTGAATCAGGGGACTTTTTATATTTGATCAGGGGTCTTTGTTATACTCGATCAAGGGGGCTTTGTTATACTCGATCAGGTGACTTTGTTATACTCGATCAGGGGCCTTCGTTATACTCGATCAGGGGACTTTGTTATACTCGACCAGGGGACTTTGTTATACTCGGTCAGGTGTCTTTGTTATACTCATCAAAAGGACGTTTTTTAATACTCTACCTGGGGCCTTTTGTTATGCTCGGACCGGGGCTTTGTTATACTCGATCAGGGACTTTGTTATACTCGGGATTAGGGGCTACCTTTTGTTATACCTTTTCGATTAGGGACTTTGTTATACTCGATCACGGGACTTTGTTATATTCGATGATGGGACTTTTGTTTTACTCGACCAGGGACTTTGCTATACTCGACCAGGGACTTTGTTTCTGCTGACATGGGGCCTTTGTTATACTCGACCAGGGGACTTTGTTATGCTCGACCAGGGGCCTTTGTTATGCTCAATCCGGTTCTTTGTTATACTCGATCAGGGGACTTTGTTATACTCGATCAGGCTGATTTTGTTGTACTCGTTCAGGGTCTTTGTTATACTCGATGAGGGGCCTTTGTTATACTCAATCAAGGGACTTTGGTATACTCGATCAGGTGACTTTGTTATACTTGTTCAGAGGACTTTGTTATACTCAATGAGGGGACTTTGTTTTACTCGAGCAAGGGGCTTTGTTATATTCGATCAGGGGACTTTGTTATACTCAATCAGGGGACTTTGTTTTTACTCGAGCAGGGGGCTTTGTTATATTCGATCAGGGGACTTTGTTATACTCGATGAGGGGGCTTTGTTATACTCGATCATGGAACTTTGTTATAGTCGTCCAGGGGACTTTGTTATACTCGACCAGGGGACGTTTTTATACTCGACCAGGGGCCTTTGTTATGCTCGACCAGGGGACTTTGTTATACACGATCAGAGGACTTTGTTATACTGAATCAGGGGACTTTGTTATACTCGACCAGGGGACTTTGTTATACTCGGTCATGTGCCTTTGTTATACTCGATCGGGGGCCTTCCTTATACTCATTCAGGGGACTTTGTTATACTCGATCAGGTGACTTTGTTATATTCGTTCATGGGTCTTTGTCATACTCGATCAGGGGGCTTTGTTATACTCGACCAGGGTGCCTTTCTTATGCTCGATCAGGGGACTTTGTTATACTCGATCAAGGGACTTTGTTATACTCAATCAGGGGACTTTGTTTTTCTCTATCAGGGGGCTTTGTTATACTTGATCAGGGGTCTTTGTTATACTCGACCAGGGTGCCTTTGTCATGCTCGATCAAAGGACGTTTTTAATACTCGACCTGGGGCCTTTGTTATGCTCGATCCGGGGCTTTGTTATACTCGATCAGGGGACTTTGTTATACTCGATTAGGGGCCTTTGTTATACTCGATTAGGGACATTGTTATACTCGATCACGGGACTTTGTTATATTCGATGATGGGACTTTGTTTTACTCGACCAGGGGACTTTGTTATACTCGACCAGGGGACTTTGTTTCTGTTGACATGGGGCCTTTGTTATACTCGACCAGGGGACTTTGTTATGCTCGACCAGGGGCCTTTGTTATGCTCAATCCGGTTCTTTGTTATACTCGATCAGGGGACTTTGTTATACTCGATCAGGGGATTTTGTTGTACTCGTTCAGGGTCTTTGTTATACTCGATGAGGGGCCTTTGTTATACTCAATCAAGGGACTTTGGTATACTCGATCAGGTGACTTTGTTATACTTGTTCAGAGGACTTTGTTATACTCAATCAGGGGACTTTGTTTTACTCGAGCAAGGGGCTTTGTTATATTCGATCAGGGGACTTTGTTATACTCAATCAGGGGCTTTGTTTTACTCGACAGGGTCTTTGTTATATTCGATCAGGGACTTTGTTTTACTCAATCAGAAGACTTTGTTATACTCGACCAGGGGACTTTGTTATGCTCGACCAGGAGCCTTTTTCTTATACTCGATAAGGGAATTTGTTATACTCGATCAGGGGATATTGTTATACTCGATTAGGGGACTTTGTTATACTCGACCAGGGGACTTTGTTTCTGTTGACATGAGGACTCTGTTATACTCGACCAGGGGACTTTGTTATGCTCGACCAGGGGCCTTTGTTATGCTCGATCCGGGGCTTTGTTATACTCGATGAGGGGACTTTGATTTACTTGACCAGGGGACTTTGTTATACTCGACCAGGGGACTTTGTTTCTCTCCATCAGGGGAGTTTGTTATACTCGACCAGGGGACTTTGTTATGCTCGACCAGGGGCCTTTGTTATGCTCAATCCGGTTCTGTGTTATACTCGATCAAGGGACTTTGTTATACTCGATCAGGGGACTTTGTTGTAATCGTTCAGGGGCCTTTGTTATACTCGATCAAGGGACTTTGGTATACTCGATCAGGTGACTTTGTTATAATTGTTCAGAGGACTTTGTTATACTTAATCAGGGGACTTTGTTTTACTCGAGCAGGGGGCTTTGTTATATTCGATCAGGGGACTTTTTTATACTCGACCAGGGGACTTTGTTTTACTCAATCAGGGGACTTTGTTATAATCGACCAGGGGACTTTGTTATGCTCGACCAGGGGCCTTTTTGTTATACTCGATCAGGGGACTTTGTTATACTCGACCAGGGACCTTTGTTATACACGATCTGGGGCTTTGTTATACTCGATCAGGGGACTTTGTTATACTCGAACAGAGGCCTTTGTTATACTCGATGAGGGTCCTTTGTCTTACTCGATGAGAGGGCTTTGTTATACTCGATCATGGGACTTTGTTATAGTCGTCCTGGGGACTTTGTTATAGTCGACCAGGGGACGTTTTTATACTCGACCAGGGGCCTTTGTTATGCTCGACCAGGGGGCTTTGTTATACTCGATCAGAGGACTTTGTTGTAATCGTTCAGGGGACTTTATTATACTCGAACAGAGGCCTTTGTTATACTCGATCAGGGGACTTTGTTATACTCGATAGGGGGTCTTTGTTTCTACTCATTTTGGGGACTTTGTTATACTCGATGAGGGGCCATTTTTATACTCAAGCAGGGCTTTTGTTATAATCGATCAGGGGACTTTGGTGTACTCGATCAGGTGACTTTGTTATATTCGTTCATGGGACTTTGTTATACTCGATCAGGGGTCTTTGTTATACTCAAAAAGGGGCCTTTGTAATACTCGATGAGGGTTTTTTTTATACTCGATCAGGGGACTTTGTTTTACTCGCCCAGGGGACTTTATTATACTCGACCGGGGGACTTTGTTATACTCGATCAGGGGACTTTGTTATATCGATTAGGGGACTTTGTTATACTCGACCAGGAGACTTTTGTATACTCGACCAGGGGACTTTGTTATACTCATTAGGGACTGTTATACTCGACAAGGGCCACTTCTCGATCAGGGGACTTTGTTATACTCGATCAGGGGACTTTGTTTTACTCGACCAGGGGACTTTGTTTTACTCGATCAGAGTACTTTGTTATACTCAATCAGGGGACTTTGTTTTTCTCGATGAGGGGGCTTTGTTATACTCGATCAGGGGACTTTGTTATACTCGACCAGGGGACTTTGTTTCTCTCGATCAGGGGACTTTGTTATACTCGACCAGGGGACTTTGTTATACTCTACCAGGGTGCCTTTGTTATGCTCGATTATGGGAATTTGTTATACTCGATGAGGGGACTTTGTTATACTGAATCAGGGGACTTTTTATATTTGATCAGGGGTCTTTGTTATACTCGATCAAGGGGGCTTTGTTATACTCGATCAGGAGACTTTGTTATACTCGATCAGGGGGCTTTGTTATACTCGACCAAGGGACTTTGTTTTACTCGATCAGGAGACTTTGTTTTACTCGACCAGGGGACTTTGTTATGCTCGACGAGGAGCCTTTTTGTTATACTCGATAAGGGGGCTTTGTTATACTCGATCAGGGGGCTTTGTTATACTCGACCAAGGGACTTTGTTATACTCGATCAGGGGACTTTGTTATACTCGATCAGGGGACTTTGTTATTCCTCGACCAGGGACTTTGGTTATGCTCGACCAGGGGCCTTTGTTATGCTCGGCCAGGGGCCTTTGTTATACACGATCGGGGGCTTTGTTATACTCGATCAGGGGACTTTGTTATAATCGATCAGGGGACTTTGTTGTAATCGTTCAGGGGACTTTGTTATACTCGAACAGAGGCCTTGGTTATATTCGATCAGGGGACTTTGTTATACTCGACCAGGGAACTTTGTTATACACGATCCGGCACTTTGTTATACTCGATGAGGGGACTTTGATTTACTTGACCAGGGGAATTTGTTATACTCGACCAGGGGACTTTGTTATGCTCGACCAGGGGCCTTTGTTATGCTCGATCCGGTTCTTTGTTATACTCGATCAGGGGACTTTGTTATACTCGATCAAGGGATTTTGTTGTACTCGTTCAGGGTCTTTGTTATACTCGATGAGGGGCCTTTGTTATACTCGATCAAGGGACTTTGGTATACTCGATCAGGTGACTTTGTTATACTTGTTCAGAGGACTTTGTTATACTCAATCAGGTGACTTTGTTATACTCGAGCAGGGGGCTTTGTTATATTTGATCAGGGGACTTTGTTATACTCAATCAGGGGACTTTGTTTTACTCGAGCAGGGGGCTTTGTTATATTCGATCAGGGGACTTTGTTATACTCGATGAGGGGGCTTTGTTATACTCGATCATGGGACTTTGTTATAGTCGTCCAGGGGACATTGTTATACTCGACCAGGGGACGTTTTTATACTCGACCAGGGGCCTTTGTTATGCTCGACCAGGGGAATTTGTTATACACGATCAGAGGACTTTGTTATACTGAATCAGGGGACTTTGTTATACTCGACCAGGGGACTTTGTTATACTCGGTCAGGTGCCTTTGTTATACTCGATCGGAGGCCTTCGTTATACTCATTCAGGGGACTTTGTTATACTCGATCAGGTGACTTTGTTATATTCGTTCATGGGTCTTTGTCATACTCGATCAGGGGGCTTTGTTATACTCGACCAGGGTGCGTTTGTTATGCTCGATCAGGGGACTTTGTTATACTCGATCAAGGGACTTTGTTATACTCAATCAGGGGACTTTGTTTTTCTCTATCAGGGGGCTTTGTTTTACTTGATCAGGGGTCTTTGTTATACTCGACCAGGGGACTTTGTTTTACTCGATCAGAAGACTTTGTTATACTCGACCAGGGGACTTTGTTATGCTCGACCAGGAGCCTTTTTGTTATACTCGTTAAGGGGAATTTGTTATACTCGATCAGGGGACTTTGTTATACTCGATTAGGGGACTTTGTTATACTCGACCAGCGGACTTTGTTTCTGTTGACATGGGGACTCTGTTATACTCGACCAGGGGACTTTGTTATGCTCGACCAGGGGCCTTTGTTATGCTCGATCCGGGGCTTTGTTATACTCGATCAGGGGCCTTTGTAATACTCGATCAGGGGCCTTTGTTATACTTGATGAGGGGACTTTGTTATACTCGATCAGGACTTTTGTTATACTCTGGATCAAGGGACTTTGTTATACTCAATCAGGGACTTTTTTGTTTTTCTCATCAGGGGCTTTGTTATACTTGGATCAGGGTCTTTGTTATACTCGACCAGGGGACTTTGTTTTACTCGATCAGGAGACTTTTTTATACTCGACCAGGGGACTTTGTTATGCTCGACCAGGAGCCTTTTTATTATATTCGATAAGGGGACTTTGTTATACTCGATCAGGGGACTTTGTTATACTCGATCAGGGGACTTTGTTATACTCGACCAGGGGACTTTGTTTCTGTTGACATGGGGACTTTGTTATACTCGACCAGGGACTTTGTTATGCTCGACCAGGGGCCTTTGTTATGCCTCGATCCAGGGCTTTTGTTATACCTCTATGAGGCCTTTTGATTTACTGGACCAGGGACTTTGTTATACTCGACCAGGGGACTTTTGTTTCTCCCCACTCTAGGGACTTTTGTTATACTCGACCAGGGGACTTTTGTTATGCCTGACCAGGCCCAGCAGCCTAATCCAAGTTCTTTGTTATACTCAACAAGGGACTTGTTATACTCGACCAGGGGACTTTGTTGCAACGTTCAGGGCTTCCTGGTTATACTGCTGATCATGGGACACAGTATACTCGATCAGGTGACTTTGTTATACTTGTTCAGAGGACTTTGTTATACTCAATCAGGGGACTTTATTTTACTCGAGCAGGGGGCTTTGTTATATTCGATCAGGGGACTTTGTTATACTCGACCAGGGGACTTTATTTTACTCAATCAGGGGACTTTGTTATAATCGACCAGGGGACTTGTTATGCTCGACCAGGGGCCTTTTTGTTATACTCGATCAGGGGACTTTGTTATACTCGACCAGGGACCTTTGTTATACACGATCCGGGGCTTTGTTATACTCGATCAGGGGACTTTTTTATACTCGATCAGGGGACTTTGTTGTAATAGTTCAGGGGACTTTGTTATACTCGAACAGAGGCCTTTGTTATACTCGATCAGGGGCCTTTGTCATACTCGATGAGGGGGCTTTGTTATACTCGATCATGGGACATTGTTATAGTCGTCCTGGGGACTTTGTTGTACTCGACCAGGCGACGTTTTTATACTCGACCAGGGGCCTTTGTTATGCTCGACCAGGGGACTTTGTTATACTCGATCAGAGGACTTTGTTGTAATCGTTCAGGGGACTTTATTATACTCGAACAGAGGCCTTTGTTATACTCGATCAGGGAACTTTGTTATACTCGATAGGGGGCCTTTGTTATACTCATTTTGGGGACTTTGTTATACTCGATGAGGGGCCATTTTTATACTCAAGCAGGGCTTTTGTTATAATCGATCAGGGGACTTTGGTATACTCGATCAGGTGACTTTGTTATATTCGTTCATGGGACTTTGTTATACTCGATCAAGGGTCTTTGTTATACTCAAAGAGGGGCCTTTGTAATACTCGATGAGGGTTTTTTTTATACTCGATCAGGGGACTTTGTTTTACTCGCCCAGGGGACTTTGTGATACTCGACCAGGGGACTTTGTTATACTCGATCAGGGGACTTTGTTATATCGATTAGGGGACTTTGTTATACTCGACCAGGAGACTTTGTTATACTCGACCAGGAGACTTTGTTATACTCGACCAGGAGACTTTGTTATACTCGACAAGGGGCCTTATGCTCGATCAGGGGACTTTGTTATACTCGATCAGGGGACTTTGTTTTAATCGACCAGGGGACTTTGTTTTACTCGATCAGAGTACTTTGTTATACTCAATCAGGGGACTTTGTTTTTCTCGATGAGGGGGCTTTGTTATACTCGATCAGGGGACTTTGTTTCTCTCGATCAGGGGACTTTGTTATACTCGACCAGGGGACGTTGTTATACTCTACCAGGGTGCCTTTGTTATGCTCGATTATGAGAATTTGTTATACTCGATGAGGGGACTTTGTTATACTGAATCAGGGGACTTTTTATATTTGATCAGGGGTCTTTGTTATACTCGATCAAGGGGGCTTTGTTATACTCGATCAGGAGACTTTGTTATACTCGATAGGGGGCTTTGTTATACTCGACCAAGGGACTTTGTTTTACTCGATCAGGAGACTTTGTTTTACTCGACCAGGGGACTTTGTTATGCTCGACGAGGAGCCTTTTTGTTATACTCGATAAGGGGGCTTTGTTATACTCGATCAGGGGGCTTTGTTATACTCGACCAAGGGACTTTGTTATACTCGATCAGGGGACTTTGTTATACTCGATCAGGGGACTTTGTTATTCTCGACCAGGGGACTTTGTTATGCTCGACCAGGGGCCTTTGTTATGCTCGACCAGGGGCCTTTGTTATGCTCGATCCGGGGCTTTGTTATGCTCGATCAGGGGACTTTGTTATACTCGATTAGGGGCTGTTGCTACTCGATTAGGGACTTTGTTACTTCTCGATCACGGGACTTTGTTATATTCGATGAGGACTTTGTTTTACTCGACCAGGGGACTTTGTATACTCGACAGGGGACTGTTTTTGTTGACATGGGGCCTTTGTTATACTCGACCAGGGACTTTGTTATACTCGACGAGGGGCGCTTTACAATTATACTCGATCAGTTCTTTGTTATGCTCGATCAGGGACTTTGTTATACTCGATCAGGGGATTTTGTTGTACTCGTTCAGGGTCTTTGTTATACTCGATGAGGGGCCTTTGTTATACTCGATCAAGGGACTTTGGTATACTCGATCAGGTGACTTTGTTATACATGTTCACAGGACTTTGTTATACTCAATGAGGGGACTTTGTTTTACTCGAGCAGGGGGCTTTGTTATATTTGATCAGGGGACTTTGTTATACTCAATCAGGGGACTTTGTTTTACTCGAGCAGGGGGCTTTGTTATATTCGATCAGGGGACTTTGTTATACTCGATGAGGGGGCTTTGTTATACTCGATCATGGGACTTTGTTATAGTCGTCCAGGGGACATTGTTATACTCGACCAGGGGACGTTTTTATACTCGACCAGGGGCCTTTGTTATGCTCGACCAGGGGACTTTGTTATACACGATCAGAGGACTTTGTTATACTGAATCAGGGGACTTTGTTATACTCGACCAGGGGACTCTGTTATACTCGGTCAGGTGCCTTTGTTATACTCGATCGGAGGCCTTCGTTATACTCATTCAGGGGACTTGTTATACTCGATCAGGTGACTTTGTTATATTCGTTCATGGGTCTTTGTCATACTCGATCAGGGGGCTTTGTTATACTCGACCAGGGTGCCTTTGTTATGCTCGATCAGGGGACTTTGTTATACTCGATCAAGGGACTTTGTTATACTCAATTAGGGGACTTTGTTTTTCTCTATCAGGGGGCTTTGTTATACTCGATCAGTGGACTTTGTTATACTCGATCAGGGGACTTTGTTTTACTCGACCAGGGGACTTTGTTTTACTGGATCAGATTACTTTGTTATACTCAATTAGGGGACTTTGTTTTTCTCGATGAGGGGGCTTTGTTATACTCGATCAGGGGACTTTAATATACTCGACCAGGGGACTTTGTTTCTCTCGATCAGGGGACTTTCTTATACTCGACCAGGGGACTTTGTTATACTCTACCAGGGTGCCTTTGTTATGCTCGATCATGGGAATTTGTTATACTCGATGAGGGGACTTTGTTATACTGAAACAGGGGACTTTTTATATTTGATCAGGGGTCTTTGTTATACACGATCAAGGGGGCTTTGTTATACTCGATCAGGTGACTTTGTTATACTCGATCAGGACCTTTTGTTAAGGCCACGATCCGGGGGCTTTGTTATACTCCAGATCAGGGACTTTGTTATACTCGATCAGGGACTTTTGTTGTAATCGTTCAGGGGCCTTTGTTATACTCGATCAAGGGACTTTGGTATACTCGATCAGGTGACTTTGTTATACTTGTTCAGAGGACTTTGTTATACTCAATCAGGGGACTTTGTTTTACTCGAACAGGGGGCTTTGTTATATTCGATCAGGGGACTTTGTTATACTCGACCAGGGGACTTTGTTTTACTCAATGAGGGGACTTTGTTATAATCGACCAGGGGACTTTGTTATGCTCGACCAGGGGCCTTTTTGTTATACTCGATCAGGGGACTTTGTTATACTCGACCAGGGACCTTGTTATACACGATCCGGGGCTTTGTTATACTCGTTCAGGGGACTTTGTTATACTCGAACAGAGGCCTTTGTTATACACGATCAGGGTCCTTTGTCATACTCGATGAGAGGGCTTTGTTATACTCAATCATGGGACTTTGTTATAGTCGTCCTGGGGACTTTGTTAAATTCGACCAGGGGACGTTTTTATACTCGACCAGGGGCCTTTGTTATGCTCGACCAGGGGACTTTGTTATACTCGATCAGAGGACTTTGTTGTAATCGTTCAGGGGAATTTATTATACTCGAACAGAGGCCTTTGTTATACTCGATCAGGGGACTTTGTTATACTCGATAGGGGGTCTTTGTTATACTCATTTTGGGGACTTTGT
>NW_024754961.1:0-7728 GCF_018991925.1 Homarus americanus | reverse complement strand
TGAAGAATACAAGAACTGTAGACCATAGATACGGCTCATGCAACAGATTCAGACCACAGTGACGCCATGTGAGGGATTCAACCACCGACTCAAATGTTAAACATCCTTTGTATATTGTATATCGCCAAAGCTGTAGTACGTAGACTTATTTCTGTAGGATTGGAGATTTATTAATACACGGTTGAATACACTGGTAAAAATATATGAAGAGAAATCGTGAATTATAGATAAGAAGGAATCCATCACCGGGGAGTGTAAACAAACTATGGCTGTGTTAGATTATATATTCATTACACTCGTTGGTGTAGACCCGTTCCATGACCCCAGTTAAGGGCTCGTTTGAACACTTTCACCTCGTCCACACAGGTCGTCGTCTACAAGAAGTGTGAAATAGTTTATGCTTCGTCATTTGATTTTTCTCCGTTAGCTTTTGTCCAGTTCCCTTCACTTTCACAAATTAAATTATGTTTTTTATAAGTCAGTGCGAAAAAGGTAGATTAATGAGGATTATGCGTGTGTAGTCAAACTCGGTGTGTGTGTTGTGTGTTGGGGTTAAATTACATTTCATATACACAGTTTATTTTGTAGTCTTACCTAACAAAGCCTCCAGAGACAGGCGGTAGTGACTCCTCGACGGATATATTGACGTAACAATTTAAACCAATCCTCTCTTGCCCTATCAAAAGACCACAAGCTCTTCTCCTGTCTCTAAAGAATTGGCATCCATTTGTAATTTTGATCGGAAACAGCTTTTTTTTATATATACTGTATAGCTCTCATCAATTATGACTAACTGGTCTTCTTCAAGTTCATATGAGGGCATCCCATATAGATCCAGTGCTAGTTAGTACAGGGTGAAATCGGAGTACCTGGAGAAAACCTGTCATGTTTGGTAAGGGTATACTGGTTAACACCCTTTTCACATCCGACCCAAGAAAGTATCGAACCCAAGTCACAGTGGTGAAAGGCCAGGACTCGACCACCCTTAGCAACCTTCAGCTGTAGTCTGTGTGTACTGTAACTGTCGGAGTTTCCACCTCGTTATTAACTCTATTGAAGACAAAATTGATTCCTGTAGTTGCTACTAATGTCCAGCAACCTGACCTGACCTGACCTGACCTAACCTAACCTAACCTAACCTATATACGCTAAATGTCTCAATAAATGGTAATAAGAGAAGTTATTTGGTTACAGTGTACTCGCCATGGAAGAGCAATGGAGCCAGTGAGTCGGGTTCTTACATCTCCATTTCCAAGATAATTCAGCTGACGAACCTTTGAGAATCTGGGCTCAACTTAAACATGGGAAGAGGGAAGTTTGCTGTGTCGGTGGCCGTGAGTGTGCTCGCCGGTGTGTCTTGCATGACTCAATATTTAGATCACCAGACTAGGCGGTCCTCTGTCGATTTACCCTGGAACGCCAATTTTTGGATAAAATATATAGGTTGACTGTAGCTGGTTCGATGAATGTGTGTATGTGTGTGTTAGTGTAGTTAATAATAATAATAATAATAATAATAATAATAATAATTAACGGTTTATTGAAAAAGTTCTGCAGCCCGAAGGCTGAAAATATACATTGGGCATAAATGACTTATTACATACATTGGTGGTTTAACAAAAGCCTTCATTAGAGAAAGGTAAAGGAACATACAGTGAACATACAGATTAATGTAGGTGTTGAACAGCAAAAACGTAGTGTATTAACTCCCTCCCAGATGGTGTTAGGAGGGACCTCACGTGGTGTAGTAGTTCCCTCACAGATGGTGTTATGAGGGGCCTCACGTGGTGTAGTAATTCCCTCACAGATGGTGTTATGAGGGGCCTCGTGGTGTAGTAATTCCCATCTGGATGGTGGTATAGAGATATCGTGGTGTAGTAATTCCCTCACAGATGAATTGTTATGGGGCCTCACGTGATTGTAGTAATTCCCTCACAGATGGTGTTATGAGGGCCTCACGTGGTGTAGTAATTCCCTCACAGATGGTGTTATGAGGGGCCTCGTGAATTATTAATTCCCTCACAGATGGTGTTATGAGGGCCTCACGTGGTGTAGTAATTCCCTCACAGATGGTGTTATGAGGGCCTCACGTGGTGTAGTAATTCCCTCACAGATGGTGTTATGAGGGGCCTCATGTGGTATGTGGTCCCTCACAGATGGTGTTATGAGGGGCCTCGTGGTGTAGTAATTCCCTCTGAGATGGTGTTATGAGGGCCTCCCGTGGTGTAATGTTCCCTCACAGATGGTGTTATGAGGGCCTCGTGGTGTAGTAATTCCCTCACAGATGGTGTTATGAGGGCCTCACGTGGTGTAGTAATTCCCTCACAGATGGTGTTATAGGGGCCTCACGTGGTGTAGTAATTCCCTCACAGATGGTGTTATGAGGGGCCTCACGTGGTGTAGTAACTCCTTCACATATGGTGTTATGAGGGGCCACACGTGGTGTAGTAATTCCCTCACAGATGGTGTTATATGAGTGAGGTGTGGTTCCAGGCCTTCCTATCGTAGACGGATTAACACATCACTGGTTGTTGGGTCTCACAGGCCGTTATCACTGGGTACCTGGGACCTCACTGTGTGAAGGTCAACTTGGGTACCACTGTTACTGTTGAGTTGTTCTCACTGACTTAAGCACTGTTCACCACTGTTCACCTCTGTTTAACACTGGTTCCATTTCTTTCCTAAATGAAATAGTGACTTCTGGCGTGAACTTGTTGATATTCCGGTGGGGAGGAGGGTTCAGGGGAGGGAGTTGGTATGGGCCAACATAGCAGTTGACCTGGCTGCTCTGAGAGGAGCGCCAGGTACGTCTTGACCCTTCGGTGTTAGTGCGTTTGCGTGTGTAGGTGTGCGCACATGTATGTGTATGTGTGTTAAGTATGATGGTACTTGATGATAAGACTATTTTAGACTCACTCAAACATAAAAGAACACAATGGAAAAACAAAATCTTATGAACATCAGAGATCATTTATACCAGGGGTTCTCAACCAGGGGGGAATTTCCCCCCTCAGGTTTTCAGGGGGGGGGGAACTGATACTAATATGGAAAATATAAAGGATTTTCAGTATTATATGCATATTATTTGGAATGCACTTTTTGAGGCAGACAATCTTGGAAAGGAGGGGGAATGACATTCTGACATATGGTGAAAGGGTGCATGGGGCAAACAAGGTTGAGAACCACTGATTTATACCATCTGTCTCTTGACCAATGCCCACTAGTATGTGTAGAATCTTGTCCCAGTGTTTGTTGTGGAATTGAGATCGTTCTTGGACCCCATTAACAAGAGAGAGGTTAGTATAGGTAAAGAACGTTGATTATCTTAATAATTAAAGCCATAGAGGTAAGGAAAATTGAAAGACAAATAGGTTGGGTTAAGGTGTGTTTATTTTCTGTCGGAACACCACCAGTAAAGGAGTCATGCCGGAAGACGATGAGTTTCTGTTTTTATGCTTTGCTGTGGTGCTTCCAGGCCCAGTAAAAGACGACGATATTTTACATTTCTCTGTCTGTCTGCCTGCCTGCCTGTCTGTCTTTTTGTACATCTCTCACACTTTCACTCATCTTCGTATGTCTGGCAGTTTCTACATCTGTTACTCAATCTCAGTGATGCATCGATATCAACCATCTTTCTCTTTCATTTTCCCTTCCCTCACACACTCGTCATAAAATAAAACACTTTCCCCACATACTACAACATTCCCGACAATGAACTTCGTGTTTCCCTCAACTCACCCCAGGAGCCGCCTGTACTAAGACTTCCTCACTACACCCGGCAGGTAGGGGGTAGAGAGGCCCCTGAATCGCTCGCTGCGGGGAACACACAGACATAATTACACATTCAGACCACAGACTAGCCCATTTCCCCCTCGTTTTTGTCCCATTTTTCCTCGTATTCATGTAGTTATTTGCAGTGGTTGTAATGGCAGCTCTTCAACCCCCTCCCTCTTCAATGGTGGGGTTTAATAGGCCCATTGTTTCACCTCCGTTGACCCGCTGAGGAAGGAAATTGTTCTTTATGTCTGAAGTTGCTTAACCGCAGTCTGTGATGGGCTCTGTGTAATGCCTTAGATTACCTCGATCAACGATAGTTAGTTCTGTAGAGTGTGACGGTTGGCATGAGCGGGAGGTGACCGGTTAATTGGCATGTTTGATGTCACTGTTGTCCGGGAGAAATTATTTAATTACACCTCTCTTGTAATTAACAAAAGAATTATTAGTGTGTTGGTACTCTATATGTAATAGGTTGGCCTTGATTACTGTGATACTGGTCGTCGTTTTGCGAGTCGGTAAACATGGTCAGTGACATGTCTCACAACACATAGGTTACGGCTGTCAGTGGCCGAGATATCTGACATGATATTGAAGGTTGACATGAACCGTTTACATCTGTGAGGTCAGGTTTAAAGGTCTGCAAATATGTGTGACGTCATTGGTGATTGGCAGTGTAGATTCTTGTTGCCTCTTGATAGCTGTCATTGGTTGTTGAGCAAGGTTGAGGCACGGGTGATTGGAAGATGTGTGACGTCACGACGGACGTTTGGATGAAGCACGTTTTGTGTAACTTGTATGTTTGCCTAAAGACCACAAGAGGCACGCATGCGGAATAATGTACACACAATTATACTGTACACATACATTTGTGTTTCTGCGAAAGTGTGCACAAGCTCGAAAACAAATTATCTAACTTTCAGAATTATCAGTCAGGAATATATATATATATATATATATATATATATATATATATATATATATATATATATATATATATATATATATATATATATATATATATACCACCATTACAGCCCCTACACCATCGCAACTACCATAGTCTCTAACGATCACTTTCACTCTTCACTACTCCCCCTCTACAACCACATTTCCCCATTACCACCATCCCCCGCCCCATCACCACCATCCCCCGCCCCATCACCACCATCCCCAGCCCCATCACCACCATTCCTCATCCCATCCCCCACCCAATCACCACCATCTCCCACCCTATCCCTCCCATCACTGGAGGGTCGAGTCGCTCGTCTGTTTCACCAGTTAACCTATGAAAGTGACTTTGCTGGTCACCACTTTCTGTGTTTGGTGGTGCCTGTGTGTGTGTCCCTCTTACTCTAAGGTTTACGAGCGTGTAAATAAGTCTTTACTGCCTCATTTCTCTGGTAGACTTTCGACTGTTGTATAATTTGGCTGTTTGTCTTACTTATAGTGTCAGTCTTACTAATAGTGTCAGTCTACCAATAGTGTCAGTCTTACCAATAGTGTCAGTCTTACCAATAGTGTCGGTCTTACCAATAATGTCAGTCTTACCAATAGTGTCGGTCTTACTAATAGTGTCAGTCTAATATTGTCAGTCTTACTAATAGTGTCAGTCTTACTAATAGTGTCAGTCTTACTAATAGTGTCAGTCTTACCAATAGTGTCGGTCTTACCAATAGTGTCAGTCTTACCAATAGTGTCGGTCTTACCAATAATGTCAGTATTACCAATAGTGTCGGTCTTGCTAATAGTGTCAGTCTACCAATATTGTAAGTCTTACTAATAGTGTCAGTCTTACTAATAGTGTCAGTCTTACTAATAGTGTCAGTCTTACCAATAGTGTCGGTCTTACTAATAGTGTCAGTCTACCAATATTGTCATTCTTACTAATAGTGTCATTCTTACTAATAGTGTCAGTCTTACTAATAGTGTCAGTCTTACCAATAGTGTCGGTCTTACCAATAGTGTCAGTCTTACCAATGGTGTCGGTCTTACTAATAGTGTCAGTCTTACCAATAGTGTCGGTCTTACCAATAGTGTCGGTCTTACTAATAGTGTCAGTCTTACTAATAATGTCAGTCTTACCAATAATGTCGGTCTTACTAATAGTGTCAGTCTACCAATATTGTCAGTCTTACTAATAGTGTCAGTCTTACTAATAGTGTCAGTCTACCAATAGTGTCAGTCTTACTAATAGTGTCAGTCTACCAATAGTGTTAGTCTTACTAATAGCGTCAGTCTACCAATAGTGTGTCAGCCTTATCATTAGTGCCGCCCACTAATAGTGCCGGTCTTACTTCATTAGTGCTGCCGTCTTTACCAATATTAGGGTGTTTATTCACTAATAGTGTTTCACCTTACTATTATGTCAGTTCCTACCAATAGTGTTTATCTTACTATTGTGTCAGTCTTACCAATAGTGCTGGGTCTTAATAATAGTGTCAGTCTACTAATAGTGTCAGTCTTACCAATATGTCAGTCTTACTATTAGTGTCAGTCTACCAATAGTACTGGGGCTCACTAATAGTGTCAGCTCACTAACAGTGTCAGTCTCCATTATGACGGTCTTACTAATAGTGTCAGTCTTACCATTAGTGTTTGGTCTTTACTAATAGTGTCAGTTCATCAATATTGTCAGTCTACCAATATTGTTGGGTCTTACTATTATGTTTGGCCCTACTATTAGGGCTGGGTTCAATAATAGGTGTTTAATTTTATTTAATAAAATAATTACCTAAATATTGTCAGTCTTACTAATAGTGTCAGTCTACCAATAGTGTCAGTCTTACTAATAGTGTCGGTCTTACTAATAGTGTCAGTCTACCAATATTGTCAGTCTTACTAATAGTGTCATTCTTACTAATAGTGTCATTCTTACTAATAGTGTCAGTCTTACCAATAGTGTCGGTCTTACTAATAGTGTCAGTCTTACTAATAATGTCAGTCTTACCAATAATGTCGGTCTTACTAATAGTGTCAGTCTACCAATATTGTCAGTCTTACTAATAGTGTCAGTCTTACTAATAGTGTCAGTCTACCAATAGTGTCAGTCTTACTAATAGTGTCAGTCTACCAATAGTGTTAGTCTTACTAATAGCGTCAGTCTACCAATAGTGTCAATATACCAATACTGTCAGTCTACCAATAGTGTCAGTCTTACCAATAGTGTCAGTTTACTAGTGTCAGTCTTACCAATAGAGTTAGTCTTACTAATAGTGTCAGTCTACCAATACTGTCAGTCTACCAATAGTGTCAGTCTTACCAATAGTGTCAGTCTTACTAATAGTGTCAGTTTACTAGTGTCAGTCTTACTAATAGTGTCAGTCTACCAATAGTATCAGTCTACCAATAGTGTCAGTCTACCAATAGTGTCAGTCTTACGCAATAGTGTCAGTCTTACCAATAGTGTCAATCTACCAATAGTGTCAGTCTATCAATAGTTAGTCGTACTAATAGTGTCAGTCTACCAATAGTGTCAGTCTTACTAATAGTGTCAGTCTACCAATAGTGTCAGTCTACCAATAGTTAGTCTTACTAATAGTGTCAGTCTACCAATAGAGTTAGTCTTACTAATAGTGTCAGTCTACCAATAGTGTCAGTCTGCCTATAGTGTCAGTCTACCAATAGTGTCATTCTACCAATAGTGTCAGTCTTACCAATAGTGTCAGTCTTACTAATAGTGTCAGTTTACTAGTGTCAGTCTTACCAATAGAGTTAGTCTTACTAATAGTGTCAGTCTACCAATAGAGTTAGTCTTACTAATAGTGTCAGTCTTCCAATAGTGTCAGTCTGCCTATAGTTTCAGTCTACCAATAGTGTCAGTCTACCAATAGTGTCAGTCTTACCAATAGTGTCAATCTTACTAATAGTGTCAGTTTACTAGTGTCAGTCTTACCAATAGAGTTAGTCTTACTAATAGTGTCAGTCTACCAATACTGTCAGTCTACCAATAGT
>NW_024754960.1:0-21155 GCF_018991925.1 Homarus americanus | reverse complement strand
GCCCTGAAGCCCTGGGTCATGTCACTGAAGGGGTGCCCGGCCCTCACACCCCGGGTCATGGCACCGAAGCGGTGCCCGGCCATCACACCCCTGGCCATGGCATTGAAGGTATGCCCGGCCCTCACACCCCTGGTCATAGAGCTAAACGAGTGCCCGGCCCTCATCCCCCGGGTCATGGCACTGAAGGAGGGACCAGCCCTCACACCCCGGGTCATGGCACTGAAGGAGTGACCGGCCCTCACACCCCGGGTCATGGCACTGAAGGTATGCCAGGCCCTCACACCCGTGGTCATAGAGCTAAACGAGTGCCCGGCCCTTACCCCCCCGGGTCATATCATTGAAGGGGTGCCCGTCCCTCACACCCAGGGTCATATCACTGAAAAAATGCCCGGCCCTCACACCCCGGGTCATAGCTCTGAAGGCGTGCCCGGCCCTCACACCCCGGTCATGGCACTGAAAAGGTGCCCGGCCCTCACACCCCGTGTCAGTGAAGGGGTGCCCGGCCCTCACACTCTGGTTCATAGCTCTGTAGGTGTGCCCGGCCCTCACACCCCGTTTCATGGCACTAAAGGGGTGCCCGGCCCTCACATCCCGGCTCATGGCACTGAAGGGCTGCCCGGCCCTGACGCCCAGGGTCATGTCACTGAAGGAGTGCCCGGCCCTCACACCCCTATTCATGGCACTGAAGGGGTGACCGGCCCTCACAACCCGGTTCACAGCACTGTAGGGGTGCCCGGCCATCACACCCCGTTTCATCGCACCGAAAGGGGGCCCGGCCCTCACACCCCGGGTCATGGCACTGAAAGGGTGCACGGCCCTCACACCCCGGGTCATGGACCTAAACGGGTGCCCGGCCCTCACACCACGGATCATGGGGTTGACGCGGTTCCCGGCCCTCACACCCCGGGTCATCGTGCTGGAGGGGTGCCCGGCCCTCACACCCCGGGTAAATGTCACTGAAGTGGTGCCCGGCCCTCACACCCCGGGTCACGGCACTGAAGGGGTGCCTGGCCCTCACACCCCGGGTCATGGTGCTGAAGGGGTACCCGGCTTTCACACCCCGATTCATGGCACTGAAAGGGTCCCCGGCCCTCACACCCCAGGTCATGGCACTTAAAGGGTGCACGGCCGTCACACCCCGGGTCATGGACCTAAAAGGGTGCCCGGCCCTCACACCCCGGATCATGGGGTTGAAGCGGTTCCCGGCCCTTACACCCCGGGTCATGGTGCTAGAGGGGTGCCCGGCCCTCACACCCCGGTTCATGTCACTGAAGGGGTGCCCGGCCCTCACACCCCGGGTCATGGCACTGAAGGGGTGCCCGGCTTTCACACCCCGATTCCTGGCACTGAAGGGGTGCCCAGCCCTCACACCTCGGGTCATGGTGCCTGAGGGGTGCCCGGCCCTCACACCCCGGGTCATGGGGTTGAAGTGGTTCCCTGCCATCACACCCAGGGTCATGGTGCTGATGGGGTTCCTGACCCTCACACCCCGATTCTTGGCACTGAAATCGAGCCCGGCCCTAACACTCTGGGTAATGGTGCTGAAGGGGTGCCCGGCCCTCACACCCGGATTCATTTCACTGAAGTGGTGCCGGACCCTCACACCCGGGGTCATGTGAAGGGGTGCCCGGCCCTCACACCCCAGTTCGCAGCACTGTAGGGGTGCCCGGACCTCACACCCCGTTTCATGGCACTGAAAGGGTGCCGGGCCCTCACACCCCGGTTCATGACACTGAGAGGGTGCCCGGCCCTCACACCCCGGGTCATGGCACTGAAGGGGTGCACGGCCCTCACACCCCAGGTCATGGACCTAAAGGGGTGCCCAGCCCTCACACCACGGGTCATGGGGTTGAAACGGTTCCCGGCCCTCACACCCCGGGTCATGGTGGTGGAGGGGTGCCCGTCCCTCACACCCAGGGTCATGGCACTGCAGGGGTGCCTGGCCCTCACACCCCGGGTCATGGTGCTGAAGGGATGCTCGGCTTTCACACCCCGATTCATGGCCCTGAAAAGGTCCCCGACCCTCAAACCCCGAGTCATGGTGTCTGAGGGGTGCCCGGCCCTCACACCCCGGGTCATGTCACTAAAGGGGTGCCCGGCCCTCACACCCCGGGTCATGTCATTGAAGGTGTGCCGAACCTCACACCCCGGGTCATGGTGCTGGAGGTGTGCCCGAACCTCACACCCCGGGTTATGGTGCTGTTGGGGTGCCCGGCCCTCACACCCCGGTTCTTGGCACTGAAATCGAGCCCGGCCCTAACACCCTGGATCATGGTGCTGAAGGGGTTCCCGGCCCTCACACCCCGGGTCATGGCACTGAAGGTGTGCCCGAACCTCACACCCCGTTTCATGGTGCTGGAGGTGTGCCCGAACCTCACACCCCGGGTCATGTCACTGAAAGGGTGTCCGGCCCTCAAACCCCAGGTCATGTCATTGAAGGGGTGCCCGGCCCTCACACCCCGGGTCATGGCACTGAAGGGGTTCCCGGCCCTCACACCCCGGGTCATGGTGCTGGAGGGGTGCCCGGCAAGCACACCCCGGGTCATGACACTGAAGGGGTTCCCGGCCCTCACACCCAGAGTCATGGTGCTGGAGGGGTGCCCGGCCCTCACACCCCGGGTCATGTCACTGAAAGGGTGCCCGGCCATCATCCCGGGTTATGTCAATGAAGGGGTGCCCAGCTCTCACACCCCCGGTGATTTCACTGAAGGGTTGCCTGGCCCTCACACCCAGGGTCATGGTACTGAAGGGGTGCCCCGCCCTCTCACCCCGGGTCATGGTGCTAATGGGGTGCCTGGCCCTTACACCCCGGGTCATGTGAAGAGGTGCCCGGCCCTCACACCCCGGTTCATAACACTGTAGGGGTGCCCTGCCCCCACACCCCGGCTCATGTTACTTATGGGGTGCCCGGCGCTCACACCCTGGGTCATGGTGCTGGAGGGGTGCCCGGCCCTGACACCCCGGGTCAAGTGAAGGGGTGCCCGGACCACACACCCTTTTTCAAAGCACTGTATGGGTGCCTGGCACTCACACCCCGGGTCATGGCACTGAAGGGGTGCCTGGCCCTCTCACCCAGGGTCATGGTGCTGAAGGGGTTCCCGGCTTTCACACCCCGATTCATGGCACTGAAGGGGTGCCCGGCCCTCACACCTCGGGTCATGGTGCCTGAGGGGTGCACGGCCCTCACACCCCGGGTCATAGGGATGAAGCGGTTCCTGGCAATCACACCCCGGGTCATGGTGCTGATGGGGTGCCCGGCCCTCACACCCCGATTCTTCGCACTGAAATCGAGCCCGGCCATAACACTGTGGATAATGGTGCTGAAGGGGTGCCTGGCACTCACACCCCGGCTCATGGCACTAAAGGGGTGTCCGGCCCTGACGCACTGGGTCATGTCACTGAAGGGGTGCCCGGCCTTCACACCACGGGTCATGGCACTGAAGCGGTGCCCGGCCGTCACACCCCTGGCCATGGCACTGAAGGTATGCCAGGCCCAAACACCCCTCGTCATAGAGCTAAACGAGTGCCCGGCCCTCACCCCCCGGGTCATGGCACTGAAGGAGGGACCGGCCCTCACACCCCGGGTCATGGCAATGAAGGAGTGACCGGCCCTCACACCCCGGGTCATGGCACTGAAGGTATGCCCGCCTTCACACCCGTGGTCATAGAGCTAAACGAGTGCCCGGCCCTCACCCCCCGGGTCATATCATTGAAGGGGTGCCCGTCCCTCACACCCAGGGTCATATCACTGAAAAAATGCCCGTCCCTCACACCCAGGGTCATAGCTCTGAAGGCGTGCCCGGCCCTCATACCCCGGGTCATAGCACTGAAAAGGTGCCTGTCTCTCACACCCCGTGTCATGTGAAGGGGTGCCCGGCCCTCACACTCTGGTTCATAGCTCTGTAGGGGTGCCCCGCCCTCACACCCGTTTCATGGCACTAAAGGGGTGCCCGGCCCTGACGCCCCGGGTCATGTCACTGAAGGGGTGCCCGGCCCTCACACCCTTATTCATGGCACTGAAGGGGTGACCGGCCCTCACACCCCGGTTCACAGCACTGTAGGGGTGCCCGGCCTTCACACCCCGATTCATGGCACTGAAAGGGTGCCCTGCCCTCACACCCCGGTTCATGTCACTAAAAAGGTGCCCAGCCCTCACACCCCAGGTCATGGTGCTGGAGGGTGCGGACATCACCCCTACAGGTGTTTTGGGGTTGGCTTGATTTCCCGACCCTCACCCGGGTCATGGTGCTGAGGGTGCCCGGCCTCACACCCCGGGTCATATTCACAAAGGGGTGCCCTTCATCTGGGTCACTGTCTGAAGGGGCTGCAGCCCTCACACCTGGGTCATGGACCTAAAGGGGTGCATGGCCCTCACCCAGGTCATGGACCTAAAGTTGCTTGACCCCAGGCATCCCACAGGTCATGTCACTGAAGGGGTGCCCGGCCCTCATACCCCAATTCATTGCACTGAAGGGGTGCCTGGCCCTCACACCCCGGTTCACAGCAGTGTAGGGCTGCCCGGCCTTCATACCCCGTTTCATCGCACTGAAAGGGTGCCCGGCCCTCACACCCCGTTTCATGACACTGAAGGGGTTCCCGGCCCTCACACCCCGGGTCATGGCACTGAAAGTGTGCACGGCCCTCACACCCCGGGTCATGGTGCTAATGGGGTGCCTGGCCCTTTCACCCCGGGTCATGTGAAGAGGTGCCCGGCCCTCACACCCCGGTTCATAACACTGTAGGGGTGCCCTGCCCCCACACCCCAGCTCATGTCACTTATGGGGTGCCCGGCGCTCACACCCCGGGTCATGGTGCTGGAGGGGTGCCCGGCCCTGACACCCCTGGTCAAGTGAAGGGGTGCCCGGCCCTGACACCCCGGGTCAAGTGAAGGGGTGCCCGGACCACACACCCTTTTTCAATGCACTTATGGGTGCCCGGCACTCACACCCCGTTTCATGGCATTTAAGGGTGCCCATCCCTCACAACCTGGTTAATGACACTGAAAGGTTGCCCGGCCCTCACACCCCAGGTCATGTCACTGAAGGGGAGCCCGGCCCTCACACCCCGGGTCATGGCACTGAAGGGGAGCCCGGCCGTCACACCCCGGTTCATGACACTGAAGGGGTGCCCGGCCTCACACTCCGGGTCATGGTGCTGGAGGGGTGCCCGGCCTTCACACCCCGGGCATGACACTGAAAGGTTGCCCGGCCCTCACACCCCAGGTCATGTCACTGAAGGGGTGCCCGGCCCTCACACCCCGGGTCATGGCACTGAAGGGGAGCCCGGCCGTCACACCCCGGTTCATGACACTGAAGGGGTGCTAGGCCCTCACACTCCGGGTCATGGTGTTGGAGGGTTGCCAATCCTTCACACCCCGGGTCATGACACTGAAGGGTTGCCCGGCCCTCACACTCCGGGTCATGGGGCTGAAGGGGTGCCCAGCCCTCACACCCCGGGTCATGGCACTGAAGGAGTGACAGGCCCTCACACCCCGGGTCATGGTGCTGGAGGGGTGCCCGCCCCTCATACCCCGGATCATGTCACTAAAGGGGTGCCCGGCCCTCACACCCCGGGTCATGTCAATGAAAAGGTGCACGGCCCTCATACCCAGGGTCATGGCACTGAAAAGGTGCCCGTCTCTCACACCCCGTGTCATGTGAAGGGGTGCCCGGCCCTCACACTCTGGTTCATAGCTCTGTAGGGGTGCCCCGCCCTCACACCCGTTTCATTGCACTAAAGGGGTGCCCGGCCCTCACATCCGCTCGCACTGAAGGGTTGCCCAGCCCTGACTTCCAGGTCATGTCACTGAAGGGTGCCAGCCCTCACCATATTCATGGCACTGAAGGGGGTGACCAGCCCTCCCACACCCACCAGTTCACAGCACTGCCAAGGGGTGCCCAGCCTTCACACCCGATTCACTTGGCACTGAAAGGAGTGCAGCCTCACACCCCGGTTCATGACACTGACGGGGTGCCCGGCCCTCACACTCCGGGTCATGGTGCTGGAGGGGTGCCCGGACCTCACCCTATGGGTCTGGGGTTGAAGCGGATCCCGACCCTCACACCCCGGGTCATGGTGCTGGAGGGGTGCCCGGCCCTCACACCCCGTGTCATGTCACTAAAGGGGTGCCCGGCCCTCACACCCCGGGTCATGTCACTGAAAAGGTGCACGGCCCTCATACCCTGGGTCATGGCACTGAAAAGGTGCCCGTCTCTCACACCCGTGTCATGTGAAGGTGCCCCGGCCCTCACACTCTGGTTCATAGCTCTGTAGGGTGCCCCGCCCTCACCCGTTTCATGGCACTAAGGGGTGCCCGGCCCTCAAATCGGCTCATGGCACTGAAGGGTTGCCCGCCCTGACGCCCCGGGTCATGTCACTGAAGGGGTGCCCGGCCCTCACACCCTTATTCATGGCACTGAAGGGGTGACCGGCCCTCACACCGCAGTTCACAGCACTGTAGGGGTGCCCAGCCTTCACACCCCGATTCATGGCACTGAAAGGGTGCCCGGCCCTCACACCCCGGTTCATGACACTGACGGGGTGTCCGGCCCTCACACTCCGGGTCATGGTGCTGGAGGGGTGCCCGGACCTCACCCTATGGGTCTGGGGTTGAAGCGGATCCCGACCCTCACACCCCGGGTCATGGTGCTGGAGGGGTGCCCGGCCCTCACACCCCGTGTCATGTCACTAAAGGGGTGCCCGGCCCTCACACCCCGGGTCATGTCACTGAAGGGTCTCACGGCCCTCACACCCCGGGTCATGGACCTAAAGGGTTGCGCGGCCCAGACGCCACGGGTCATGTCACTGAAGGGGTGCCCGGCCCTCACACCCCTATTCATGGCACTGAAGGGGTGCCCGGCCCTCACACCCCGGTTCACAGCACTGTAGGGCTGCCCGGCCTTCATACCCCGTTTCATCTCACTTAAAGGGTGCCCGGCCCTCACACCCCGTTTCATGACACCGAAGGGGCGCCCGGCCCTCACACCCCGGGTCATGGACCTAAAGGGGTGCCCGGCCCTCACCCCACGGGTCATGGGGTTGCAGCGGTTCCCGGCTCTCACACCCAGGGTCATGGTGCTGGAGGGGTGCCCGGCCCTCACACCCCGGGTCATGTCACTGAAGGGGTGCTTGGCCCTCACACCCCGGGTCATGGCACTGAAGGGGTGCTCTGGCCCTCACACCCTGGGTCATGGTGCTGAAGGGGTGCCCGGCTTTCACACCTTCGGGATTCATGGCACTGAAAGGGTCCCCAGCACTCACACCCCGGGTCATGGCACTTAAAGGATGCACGACCCTCACAATCCGGATCATGGACCTAAAGGGGTGAACAGCCCTCACACCACGGATCATGGGGTTGAAGCGGTTCCCGGCCCTCACACCCCGGGTCATGGTGCTGGAGGGGTGCCCGTCCCTCACACCCCGGGTCATGGCACTGCAGGAGTGCCTGGCCCTCACACCCCGGGTCATGGAGCTGAAGGGATGCCCGGCTTTCACACCATGATTCATGGCACTGAAAGGGTCCCGGCCCTCAAACCCCGGGTCATGGTGTCTGAGGGGTTCCTGGCCCTCACACCCAGGGTCATGTCACTAAAGGGGTGCCCGCCCCTCACACCCCGGGACATGGGGTTGCAGCGGTTCCCGGCCCTCACACCCCGGGTTATGGTGCTGATGGGGTGCCCGGCCCTCACAACCCGATTCTTGGCACTGAAATCGAGCCCGGCCCTTACACCCTGGATCATGGTTCTGAAGGGGTGCAGGGCCCTCACACCCCGGGTTATGGCACTGAAGGTGTGCCCGAACCTCACACCACGGGTCATGGTGCTGGAGGTGTGCACGAACCTCACACCCAGGGTTATGTCACTGAAAGGGTGTCCGGCCCTCAAACTCCGGGTCATGTCACTGAAGGGGTGCAGCCCTCACACCACAGGTCATGGTGCTGGAGGTGTGCCTGAACCTCACACCCGGGTTATATCACTGAAAGGTGTCCGGCCCTCCAAACTCCGGGTCCCCTACATGGACCTAAAGGGTGCGGACCTCACACCCTGGGTCATGGGGTTGAAGTGGTTCCTGGTCCTCACACCATGGGTCATGGACCTAAAGGGGTGCCCGGCCCTCACACCCCGGTTAATGGGGTTGAAGCGGTTCCCGGTCCTCACACCACGGGTCATGGAGCTGAAGTGGTGCCCGGCCATCACACCCCGATTCATGGCACTGAAAGGGTGCCCGGCCCTCACACCCTAGGTCATGGCACTGAATAGGTGCTCGGCCCTCACACCCCGGTTCATAGCTCTGTTGGGGTGCCCGGGCCTCCCACCCCGTTTCATGGCACTTAAGGGGTGCCCGGCCCTCACACCCCGGCTCATGGCACTGAAGGGGTGTCCGGCCCTGACACCATGGTTCATGTCACTGAAGGGGTGGCCGGCCCTCACACCCCGGGTCATGGCACTGAAGCGGTGCCCGGCCGTCACACCCCTGGCCATGGCACTGAAGGTATGCCCAGCCCTCACACCCCTGGTGATAGAGCTAAACGAGTGCCCGGCCCTCACCCCCCGGGTCAAGGCACTGAAGGAGGGACCGGCCCTCAAACCCCGGGTCATGGCACTGAAGGAGTGACGGGCCCTCACACCCCGGGTCATGGCACTGAAGGTATGCCCGGCCCTCACACCCGTGGTCATAGAGCTAAACGAGTGCCTGGCCCACACCCCCCGGGTCATATCATTGAAGGGGTGCCTGTCCCTCACACCCAGGGTCATATCACTGAAAAAATGCCCGGCCCTCACACCCCGGGTCATAACTCCGAAGGCGTGCCCGGCCCTCATACACCGGGTCATGACACTGAAAAGGTGCCCGTCTCTCACACCCCGTATCATGTGAAGGGGTGCCCGGCCATCACACTCTGGTTCATAGCTCTGTAGGGGTGCCCCGCCCTCAGACCCCGTTTCATGGCACTAAAGGGGTGCTCGGCCCTCACACCCCGGTTCACAGCACTGTAGGGGTGCCCGGCCTTCACACCCCGATTCATGGCACTGAAAGGGTGCCCTGCCCTCACACCACGGTTCATGACACTGAAGGGGTGCCCGGCCCTCACACTCCGGGTCATGTCACTAAAAAGGAGCCCGGCCCTTACAACCCAGGTCATGTCACTGAAGGGGTTCACGGCCCTCACACCCCGGGTCATGGACCTAAAGGGGTGCACGGCCCTCACACCCCGGGTCATGGACCTAAAGGGTTGCCCGTCCCTGACTCCCCGGGTCATGTCACTGAAAGGGTGTCCGGCCCTCAAACCCCAGGTCATGTCACTGAAGGGGTGCCAGCCCTCACACCCAGGTCCTTGGCACTGAAGGGGTTCCCCGGCCCTCACACACCGGGTCATGGTTCTGGAGGGGGTGCCCGGCCCTCACACCCCGGGTCATGTCACTGAAAGGGTGCCCGGCCCTCGTCGGGTCCTGTCAATGAAAAGTGTCAGCTCTCACACGATGATTTCACTGAAGAAGTGCCTGGCCCTCACAGGCACAGTACTGAAGGAGTGCCCCGCTCTCACACCCCGGGTCATGGTGCTAATGGGGTGCCTGGCCTTACCCCGGGTCATGCAGAAAGTGCCCGGCCCTCACACCCTGGTTCATAACATTGTAGGGGTGCCCTGCCCCCACCCCGTCTCATGTCACTTATGTGGGGTGCCCGGCATCACGCCCCGGGTCATGGCACTGAAGGAGTGACAGGCCCTCACACCCCGGGTCATGGTGCTGGAGGGGTACCCGCCCCTCATACCCCGGGTCATGTCACTAAAGGGGTGCCCGGCCCTCACACCCCGGGTCATGTCACTGAAAAGGTGCACGGCCCTCACACCCTGGGTCATGGACCTAAAGGGGTGCCCGGACCTCACACCCTGGGTCATGGGGTTGAAGCGGTTCCTGGTCCTCACACCACGGGTCATGGAGCTGAAGGGGTGCCCGGCCATCACACCCCGATTCATGGCACTGAAAGAGTGCCCGGCCCTCACACCCCGGGTCATGGCACTGAAAAGGTGCCCTTCCCTCACACCCCGGGTCATGTCACTGAAGGGGTGCACGGCCCTCACACCCAGGGTCATGGACCTAAAGGGGTGCCCGGCCCTCACACCCCGGGTAATGGGGTTGAAGAGGTTCCCTGTCCTCACACCACGGGTCATGGAGCTGAAGGGGTGCCCGGCCATCACACCCCGATTCATGGCACTGAAAGGGTTCCCGGCCCTCACACCCCGGGTCATGGCACTGAATAGGTGCTCGGCCCTCACACCCCGGTTCATAGCTCTGTCGGGGTGCCCGGGCCTCCCACCCCGTTTCATGGCACTTAAGGGGTGCCCGGCCCTCACACCCCGGCTCATGGCACTGAAGGGGTGTCCGGCCCTCACACCCTGGGTCATGGGGTTGAAGCGGTTCCTGGTCCTCACACCACGGGTCATGGACCTAAAGGCGTGCCCGGCCCTCACACCCCGGTTAATGGGGTTGAAGCGGTTCCCGGTCCTCACACCACGGGTCTTGGAGCTGAAGGGGTGCCCGGCCATCACACCCAGATTCATGGCACTGAAATGGTGCCCGGCCCTCATACCCCGGGTCATGGCACTGAATAGGTGCTCGGCCCTCACACCCCGGTTCATAGCTCTGTCGGGGTGCCCGGGCCTCCCACCTCGTTTCATGGCACTTAAGGGGTGCCCGGCCCTCACACCCCGGCTCATGGCACTGAAGGGGTGTCCGGCCCTGACGCCATGGTTCATGTCACTGAAGGGGTTCCCGGGCCTCACACCCCGGGTCATGGCACTGAAGCGGTGCCCGGCCGTCACACCCCTGGCCATGGCACTGAAGGTATGCCCAGCCCTCACACCCCTGGTGATAGAGCTAAACGAGTGCCCGGTCCTCACCCCCCGGGTCAAGGCACTAAAGGAGGGACCGGCCCTCAAACCCCGGGTCATGGCACTGAAGGAGTGACCGGCCCTCACACCAGGTCGCCAGCACTGAAGAGTATGCCCGGCCTCACCAATGGTCATAGAGCTAAGCAGGTGCCTGGCCTCACCCCTGGGTCATATCATTGAAGGAGTGCCCGTCCCTCACACCCAGGGTCATATCACTGAAAAAATGCCCGACCCTCACACCCCGGGTCATAGCTCTGAAGGCGTGCCCAACCCTCATACCCCGGGTCATGGCACTGAAAAGGTGCGCCGCCCTCACACCCCATGTTGTGAAGGGGTGCCCGGCCCTCACACTCTGGTTCATAGCTCTGTAGGGGTGCCCGGCCCTCACACCCCGTTTCATAGCACAAAAAGGTGTGCTCAGCCCTCACACCCCAGTTCACAACACTGTGGGGTGCCCAGCCCTCACCTCCGGGTCATGGTGCTGGAGGGGTGCCCGGCCCTCACACTCCGGGTCATGTCACTAAAAAGGAGCCCGGCCCTTACAACCCAGGTCATGTCACTGAAGGGGTTCACGGCCCTCACACCCCGGGTCATGGACCTAAAGGGGTGCACGGCCCTCACACCCCGGGCCATGGACCTAAAGGGTTGCCCGTCCCTGACTCCCCGGGTCATGTCACTGAAGGGGTGCCCGGCCCTCACACCCCTATTCATTGCACTGAAGGGGTGCCCGGCCCTCACACCCCGGTTCACAGCACTGTAGGGGTGCCTGGCCTTCACACCCCGTTTCATCGCACTGAAAGGGTGCCCGGCCTCACACCCCGTTTCTGTTCACTGAAGGGGTGCCCGGCCCTCACACACCGGGTCATGGTACTGAAATGGTGCACGGCCCTCACACCCCGGGTCATGGACCTAAAGGGGTGCCCGGCCCTCGCACCACGGGTCATGGGGTTGACGCGGTTCGCGGCCCTCACACCCCCGGGTCATGGTGCTGGAGGGGTGCCCGGCCCTCACACCCCGGGTCACGGCACTGAAGGGGTGCCCGGCCCTCACACCCCGGGTCACGGCACTGAAGGGGTGCCTGGCCCTCACACCCCGTGTCATGGTGCCGAAGGGGTGCCCGGCTTTCACACCCCGATTCATGGCACTGAAAGTGTCCCCGGCCCTCACACCCCGGGTCATGGCATTAAAAGGGTGCACGGCCCTCACACTCCGGGTCATGGACCTAAAGGGGTGCCCGGCCCTCACACCTCGGGTCATGGTACCTGAGGGGTGCCCGGCCCTCACACCCCGGGTCATGGGGTTGAAGCGGTTCCCGACCATCACACCCCGGTTCATGGTGTGATGGGGGTGCCCGGCCTCACACCCGATTCTTGGCACTGAAATCAGGCCGGCCCTACTCTGGGTAATGGTGCCAAGGGGTTCCAGCCCTCCTGCAGTCCACTGAAGTGGTGCCAGACCCTCACCCCGGGTCATGTGAAGGGTGCCCAGCCCTCCACCCAGTTAGCAGGGCTGCTAGGGTCTCGGACCTCCTTGCCCCGTTTCATGGCATTGAAAGATTGCCCAGCCCCTCACCCCCGGTTGTGACACTGAAGGGGTGCCCGGCCCTCACACCCCGGGTCATGGCACTCAAGGGGTGCACGGCCCTCACACCCCGGGTCATGGACCTAAAGGGGTGCCCAGCCCTCACACCACAAGGTCATGGGGTTGAAACGGTTCCCGGCCCTCACACCCCGGGTCATGGACCTAAAGGGGTGCCCAGCCCTCACACCCCGGGTCATGGTGCTAGAGGTGTACCCGAACCTCACAACCCGGGTCATGTCACTGAAAGGGTGTCCGGCCCTCAAACCCCGGGTCTTGTCACTGAAGGGGTGCCCGGCCCTCACACCCCGGGTCATGTCACTGAAGCGGTGCCCGCCCCCATCCTGGGTCCCAGTCAATGAAGGTGCCCAGCCTCACACCCCAGGTGATTCCCACTGAAGCTGGGTGCCCGGCGCTCACACCCCGGGTCATGGTGCTGGAGGGGTGATAGGCCCTCACACCCCGGGTCATGATGCTGGAGGGGTGCCCGCCCCACATACCCCGGGTCATGTCACTAAAGGGGTGCCCGGCCCTCACACCCCGGGTCATGTCACTGAAGAGGTGCACGGCCCTCACACCCCGGGTCATGGACCTAAAGGGGTGCCCGGACCTCACACCCTGGGTCATGGGGTTGAAGCGGTTCCTGGTCTTCACACCACGGGTCATGGAGCTGAAGGGGTGCTCGGCCATCACACCACGATTCATAGCACTGAATGGGTGCACGGCCGTCACACCCCGGGTCATGGCACTGAAAAGGTGCCCGGCCATCACACCCCGGGTCATGTCTCTGAAGGGGTGCACGGCCCTCACACCCAGGGTCATGGACCTAAAGGGGTGCCCGGCCCTCACACCCCGGGTAATGGGGTTGAAGCGGTTCCCGGTCCTCACACCACCGGTCATGGAGCTAAAGGGGTGCTCCGCCATCACACCCCGATTCATGGGACTGAAAGGGTGCCGGGCCCTCACACCCCGGGTCATGGCACTGAATAGGTGCTAGGTCCTCACACCCCGGTTCATAGCTCTGTCGGGGTGCCCGGGCCTCCCACCCCGTTTCATGGCACTTAAGGGGTGCCCGGCCCTCACACCCCGGCTCATGGCACTGAAGGGGTGTCCGGCCCTGACGCCCTGTGTCATGTCACTGAAGGGGTGCCCGGCCCTCACACCCCGGGTCATGGCACTGAAGCGGTGCCCGGCCGTCACACCCCTGGCCATGGCACTGAAGGTATGCCCGTCCCTCACACCCCTGGTCATAGAGCTAAACGAGTGCCCGACCCTCTCCTCCCGGGTCATGGCACTGAAGGAGGGACCGGCCCTCACACCCCGGGTCATGGCACTGAAGGAGCACCAGCCCCACACCCCGGTACGGCACTGAAGGTATGCCCGCACAACCGGTCAGAGCTTAAATAAATGCCCGGCCCTCACACCCCGGGTCATAGCTCTGAAGGCGTGCCCAGCCCTCATACCCCGGTCATGGCACTGAAAAGGTACCCGGCCCTCACACCCCGTGTCAGTGAAGGGGTGCCCGGCCCTCACACTCTGGTTCATAGCTCTGTATGTGTGCCCGGCCCTCACACCCCGTTTCATGGCACTAAAGGGGTGCCCGGCCCTCACATCCCGGCTCATGGCACTGAAGGGTTGCCCGGCCCTGACGCCCAGGGTCATGTCACTGAAGGGGTGCCCGGCCCTCACACCCCTATTCATGGCACTGAAGGGGTGACCGGCTCCCACACCCCGGTTCATAGCACTGTAGGGGTGCCCGGCCTTCACACCGCGATTCATGGCACTGAAAGGGTGCCCGGCCCTCACACCCCGGTTCATGACACTAAAGGGGTGCCCGGCCCTCACACCCCGGGTCATGTCACTGAAGGGGTTCACGGCCCTCACACCCCGGGTCATGGACCTAAAGGGGTGCATGGCCCTCACACCAAGGAACATGGACCTAAAGGGATGCCCGGCCCTGACGCCCCGGGTCATGTCACTGAAGGGGTGCCCGGCCCTCACACCCCTATTCATGGCACTGAAGGGGTGCACGGCCCTCACACCCCGGTTCACAGCACTGTAGGGTTGCCCGGCCTTCACACCCCGTTTCATCGCACTGAAAGGGTGCCGGGACCTCACACCCCGTTTCATGACACTGAAAGTGTGCCCGGCCCTCACACCCCGGGTCATGGCACTGAAAGGGTGAACGGCCCTCACACCCCGGGTCATGGACCTAAAGGGGTGCCCGGCCCTCACACCACGGATCATGGGGTTGACGCGGTTCCCGGCCCTCACACCCCGGATCATGGTGCTAGAGAATGCCCGGCCCTCACACCCCGGGTCATGTCACTGAAGGGGTGCCCGGCCCTCACACCCCGGGTCACGGCACTGAAGGGGTGCCTGGCCCTCACACCCCGGGTCATGGTGCTGAAGGGGTGCCCGGCTTTCACACCCCGATTCATGGCACTGAAAGGGTCCCCTTCCCTCACACCCAGGGTCATGGCACTTAAAGGGTGCACGGCCCTCACACCCCGGGTCATGGACCTAAAGGGGTGTCCGACCCTCACACCACGGATCATGGGGTTGAAGCGGTTCCCGGCTAATAAACCCCGGGTCAGGGTGCTGGAGGGGTGCCCGGCCCTCACACCCCAGTTCATGTCACTGAAGGGGTGCCCGGCCCTCACACCCCGGGTCATGGCACTGAAGGGGTGCCTGGCCCTCACACCCCTGGTCATGGTGCTGAAGGGGTTCCCGGCTTTCACACCCCGATTCCTGGCACTGAAGGGGTGCCCGGCCCTCACACCTCGGGTCATGGTGCCTGAGGGGTGCCCGGCCCTCACACCCCGGGTCATGGGGTTGAAGCGGTTCCCTGCCATCACACCCCGGGTCATGGTGCTGATGGGGTTCCTGGCCCTCACACCCCGATTCTTGGCACTGAAATCGAGCCCGGCCATAACACTCTGGGTAATGGTGCTGAAGGGGTGCCCGGCCCTCACACCCCGATTCATTTCACTGAAGTGGTGCCGGACCCTCACACCCCGGGTCATGTGAAGGGGTGCCCGGCCCTCACACCCCAGTTTGCAGCACTGTAGGGGTGCCCGGACCTCACACCCCGTTTCATGGCACTGAAAGGGTGCCGGGCCCTCACACCCCGGTTCATGACACTGATGGGGTGCCCGGCCCTCACACCCCGGGTCATGGCACTGATGGGGTGCACGGCCCTCACACCCCAGGTCATGGACCTAAAGGGGTGCCCAGCCCTCACACCACGGGTCATGGGGTTGAAACGGTTCCCGGCCCTCACACCCCGGGTCATGGACCTAAAGGGGTGCCCAGCCCTTACACCCCGGGTCATGGTGCTAGAGGTGTACCCGAACCTCACACCCCGGGTCATGTCACTGAAAGGGTGTTCGGCCCTCAAACCCCGGGTCATGTCACTGAAGGTGCCCGGCCCTCACACCCCTGGCCGGCACACTGAAGGGTTCCTGGCCCTGCCACCCCGGTCATCATGGCCCTGAGGGGTGCCTGGCCTCACCCCAGGTCATGTCCCTTGAAAGGGTGGCTCCGGTCCATCCCGGGTCCTGTCAATGAAGCGGGGTGTTTCAGCCTCACACCCCGGAGATTTCACTGAAGGGGTGCCTGGCCCTCACACCCCGGGTAATGGTACTGAAGGGGTGCCCCGCTCTCACACCACGGGTCATGGTGCTAATGGGGTGCCCGGCCCTCACACCCCGGTTCATAACACTGTAGGGGTGCCCTGCCCCCACACCCCGGCTCATGTCACTTATGGGGTGCCCGGCGCTCACACCCCGGGTCATGGTGCTGGAGGGGTGACAGGCCCTCACACCCCGGGTCATGGTGCTGGAGGGGTGCCCGCCCCTCATACCCCGGGTAATGTCACTAAAGGGGTGCCCGGCCCTCACACCCCGGGTCATGTCACTGAAGAGGTGCACGGCCCTTACACCCCGGGTCATGGACCTAAAGGGGTGCCCGGACCTCACACCCTGGGTCATGAGGTTGAAGCGGTTCCTGGTCTTCACACCACGGGTCATGGAACTGAAGGGGTGCTCGGCCATCACACCACGATTCATGGCACTGAATGGGTGCCCGGCCCTCACACTCCGGGTCATGGCACTGAAAAGGTGCCCGGCCATCACACCCCAGGTCATGTCTCTGAAGGGGTGCATGGCCCTCATACCCAGGGTCATGGACCTAAAGGGGTGCCCGGCCCTCACACCCCGGGTAATGGGGTTGAAGCGGTTCCCGGTCCTCACACCACCGGTCATGGAGCTGAAGGGGTGCTCGGCCATCACACCCCGATTCATAGCACTGAAAGGGTGCCGGGCCCTCACACCCCTGGTCATGGCACTGAATAGGTGCTAGGTCCTCACACCCCGGTTCATAGCTCTGTCGGGGTGCCCGGGCCTCCCACCCCGTTTCATGGCACTTAAGGGGTGCCCGGCCCTCACACCCCGGCTCATGGCACTGAAGGGGTGTCCGGCCCTGACGCCCTTTGTCATGTCACTGAAGGGGTGCCAGGCCCTCACACCCCGGGTCATGGCACTGAAGCGGTGCCCGGCCGTCACACCCCTGGCCATGTCACTGAAGGTATGCCCGGCCCTCACACAACTGGTCATAGAGCTAAACGAGTGCCCGGCCCTCTCCTCCCGGTTCATGGCACTGAAGGAGGGACCGGCCCTCACACCCCGGGTTATGGCACTGAAGGAGTGCCCGGCCCTCACCCCCTGGCCAGATTGAAGGTGGCTGGCCTTCACACCCAGGGTCATATCACTGAAAAAATGCCTGGCCCTCACACCTGGCCAGGCTCTGAAGGCGTGCCTGGCCCTCACCCCTGGTCATGGCACTGAAAGGTGCCTGGCCTCGACACCTCAAAAAGTCAGGTGAATGGGTGCCTGCCCCTCACGCTCTGGGTTCATAGCTCTGCAGGGTGCCCGGCCCTCGCATCCCGGCTCATGGCACTGAAGGGTTGCCCGGCCCTGACGCCCAGGGTCATGTCACTGAAGGGGTGCCCGGCCCTCACACCCTTATTCATGGCACTGAAGGGGTGACCGGCCCTCACACCCCGGTTCATAGCACTGTAGGGGTGCCCGGCCTTCACACCGCGATTCATGGCACTGAAAGGGTGCCCGGCCCTCACACCCCGGTTCATGACACCGAAGGGGTGCCCGGCCCTCACACTCCGGGTCATGGTGCTGGAGGTGTGCCCGGCCCTCACACCCTGGGTCATGTCACTAAAGGGGTTCCCGGTCCTCACACCCCGGGTCATGTCACTGAAGGGGTTCATGGTCCTCACACCCCGGGTCATGGACCTAAAGGGTTGCCCGGCCCTGACGCCCCGGGTCATGTAACTGAAGGGGTGCCCGGCCCTCACACCCCTATTCATGGCACTGAAGGGGTGCACGGCCCTCACACCCCGGATCACAGCACTGTAGGGGTGGCCGGCCTTCACACCCCGTTTCATCGCACTGAAAGGGTGCCCGGCCCTCACACCCCGTTTCATGACACTGAAAGTGTGCCCGGCCCTCACACCCTGGGTCATGGCACTGAAAGGGTGAACGGCCCTCACACCCCGGGTCATGGACCTAAAGGGGTGCCCGGCCCTCACACCACGGATCATGGGGTTGACGCGGTTCCCGGCCCTCACACCCCGGATCATGGTGCTAGAGAATGCCCGGCCCTCACACCCCGGGTCATGTCACTGAAGGGGTGCCCGGCCCTCACACCCCGGGTCACGGCACTGAAGGGGTGCCTGGCCCTCACACCCCGGGTCATGGTGCTGAAGGGGTGCCCGGCTTTCACACCCCGATTCATGGCACTGAAAGGGTCCCCGGCCCTAACACGCCGGGTCATGGCACTTAAAGGGTGCACGGCCCTCACACCCCGGGTCATGGACCTAAAGGGGTGTCTGGCCCTCACACCACGGATCATGGGGTTGAAGCGGTTCCCGGCCCTTACACCCCGGGTCATGGTGCTGGAGGGGTGCCCGGCCCTCACACCCCGGTTCATGTCACTGAAGGGGTGCCCGGCCCTCACACCCCGGGTCATGGCACTAAAGGGGTGCCTGGCCCTCACACCCCGGGTCATGGTGCTGAGGGGTGCCCGGCCCTCACACCCCTGAGCTGAAGCGGTTCCCTGCCATCACACCCCGGGTCATGGTGCTGATGGGGTTCCCGGCCCTCACACCCCGATTCTTGGCACTGAAGTGGTGCCGGACCCTGACACCCCAGGTCATGTGAAGGGGTGCCCGGACCTCACACCCCGTTTCATGGCACTGAAAGGGTGCCGGGCCCTCACACCCCGGTTCATGACACTGAGAGGGTGCCCGCCCTCACACCCCGGGTCATGGCACTGAAGGGGTGCACGGCCCTCACACCCCAGGTCATGGACCTAAAGGGGTGCCCAGCCCTCACACCACGGGTCATGGGGTTGAAACGGTCCCCGGCCCTCACAGCCCGGGTCATGGTGGTGGAGGGGTGCCCGTCCCTCACACCCAGGGTCATGTCACTGCAGGGGTGCCTGGCCCTCACACCCCGGGTCATGGTGCTGAAGGGATGCCCGGCTTTCACACCCCGATTCATGGCAATAAAAGGGTCCCGGCCCTAAAACCCCGGGTCATGGTGTCTGAGGGGTTCCTGGCCCTCACACCCGGGGTCATGTCACTAAAGGGGTTCCCGGCCCTCACACCCCGGGACATGGGGTTGCAGCGGTTCCCGGCCCTCACACCCCGGGTTATGGTGCTGATGGGGTGCCCTGCCCTCACACCCCGATTCTTGGCACTGAAATCGAGCCCGGCCCTTACACCCTGGATCATGGTGCTGAAGGGGTGCAGGGCCCTCACACCCCGGGTTATGGCACTGAAGGTGTGCCCGAACCTCACACCCCGGGTAATGGTGCTGGAGGTGTGCCCGAACCTCACACCCGGGGTTATGTCACTGAAAGGGTGTCCGGCCCTCAAACCCCGGGTCATGTCACTGAAGGGGTGCCCGGCCCTCACACCCCGGGTCATGGCACTGAAGGGGTTCCCGGCCCTCACACCCCGGGTCATGGTGCTGGAGGGGTGCCCGGCAAGCACACCCCGGGTCATGACACTGAAGGGGTTCCCGGCCCTCACACCCAGAGTCATGGTGCTGGAGGGGTGCCCGGCCCTCACACCCCGGGTCATGTCACTGAAAGGGTGCCCGGCCATCATCCCGGGTTATGTCAATGAAGGGGTGCCCAGCTCTCACACCCCCGGTGATTTCACTGAAGGGGTGCCTGGCCCTCACACCCTGGGTCATGGTACTGATGGGGTGCCCCGCCCTCACACCCCGGGTCATGGTGCTAATGGGGTGCCTGGCCCTTACACCCCGGGTCATGTGAAGAGGTGCCCGGCCCTCACACCCCGGTTCATAACACTGTAGGGGTGCCCTGCCCCCACACCCCGGCTCATGTCACTTATGGGGTGCCCGGCGCTCACACCCCGGGTCATGGTGCTGGAAGGGTGCCCGGCCCTGACACCCCGGGTCAAGTGAAGGGGTGCCCGGACCACACACCCTTTTTCAAAGCACTGTATGGGTGCCTGGCACTCACACCCCGGGTCATGGCACTGAAGGGGTGCCTGGCACTCACACCCCGGGTCATGGTGCTGAAGGGGCTCCCGGCTTTCACACCCCGATTCATGGCACTGAAGGGGTGCCCTGCCCTCACACCTCGGGTCATGGTGCCTGAGGGGATCCCGGCCCTCACACCCCGGGTCATGGGGTTGAAGCGGTTCCCGGCCATCCCAACCCGGGTCATGGTGCTGATGGGGTGCCCGGCCCTCACACCCCGATTCTTGGCAATGAAATCGAGCCCGGCCCTAACACTCTGGGTAATGGTGCTGAAGGGGTGCCCGGCCCTCACACCCCAGATCGCAGCACTGTAGGGATGCCCGGACCTCACACCCCGTTTCATGGCACTGAAAGGGTGCCGGGCCCTCACACCCCGATTCATGACACTGAAGGGGTGCCCGGCCCTCACACCCCGGGTCATGGCACTGAAGGGGTGCCCGGCCCTCACACCCCGGGTCATGGCACTGAAGGTGTGCCCGGCCCTCACACCCGTGGTCATAGAGCTAAACGAGTGCCCGGCCCTCACCCCCCGGGTCATATCATTGAAGGGGTGCCCGTCCCTCACACCCTGGGTCATATCACTGAAAAAATGCCCAGCCCTCACACCCCGGGTCATAGCTCTGAAGGCGTGCCCGGCCCTCATACCTTGGTCATGGCACTGAAAAGGTGCCCGGCCCTCACACCCCGTGTCAGTGAAGGGGTGCCCGGCCCTCACACTCTGGTTCATAGCTCTGTAGGGGTGCCCGGCCCTCACACCCCGTTTCATGGCACTAAAGGGGTGTCCGGCCCTCACATCCCGGCTCATGGCACTGAAGGGTTGCCCGGCCCTGACGCCCAGGGTCATGTCACTGAAGGGCTGCCCGGCCCTCACACCCCTATTCATGGCACTGAAGGGGTGACCGGCCCTCACAACCCGGTTCATAGCACTGTAGGGGTGCCCGGCCTTCACACCGCGATTCATGTCACTGAAAGGGTGCCCGGCCCTCACACCCCGGTACATGACACTGAAGGGGTGCCCGGCCCTCACACTCCGGGTCATGGTGCTGGAGGGGTGCCCGGCCCTCACACCCTGGGTCATGTCACTAAAGGGGTGACCCGCC
>NW_024754959.1:0-7396 GCF_018991925.1 Homarus americanus | reverse complement strand
CAGTGTTCCACGATTTCAACTTCCAAAACCGCCAATATATAACTTCCAGTACTTCAATCTTTCCAGCAACCCTCCCAACACACGTTCCTATCTGCCTGCATCCTTTCGACGCCTTTCTCTTCTAGTTTCCAGATTCCTTTACGACTGTTTTAGTTTTCTGTCCTCGCTTCTTTCTTCATGGCTTCTTGAACTACGTTGTAAGATTTGTTAATGATAAAATAGTTTGCGTCTCCTTCGTCGTTGATATCGTGTGTTTTCAACTCACTGTCGACACAACCACCATCATTTAACACGTAGCTATACTTCCTCTGAAAGAATAAAATCCGCCACCTGTTTGTATGTATATAAAGTAGTCAGGTCACTACAAGGTTTTTTTAACGCCTTTGAACAAAAACCTCGAGTGTCGCAAGAACTATATTTGTTAGGTATTTAGAGTAAATTATTCTGTAAAGGAAAGTATTAGAAGTTTTTTTTTACAATATTATTTATAATTTACGTCTTGTCAGGTTCCATGAACACCTTCGTCAATTGTCACATCGAGCATCTAACTGGTTATGATAAGTTCACTAAATTAAATCGTACGCCAATTTTTCTTTCAGTTTTAATGCAATAAAGAGTAAAGTGTAACAATATTATTATAATTTGATGCTCACAAATTACAAATACAAGCATGACCCTGAATCACCAGGAGGCAGAGATGGGACCTTATCACATTTTATCAAGCGTTCGAACGTCAATTGTCAGTTTAATTATGAATCACTGTTACTTCATATGTATTTTATAATTTTTCCTACATTTACTTTATTAACGTTAAGTATCTCTTCAAGCACTTTGTGTATAAACCAGTTGGATGAAAATATAAAAATATCACTAATGCTTCGGTTTATATTGATGTTATCATCGTTCCAGAACAGACACACAAAGTAACTTTAATTTTCATACATATAATGGTGCGCTCTAGTCACAGATCCTTGCTGACCTAAGGTTCATTTTACGCTACTGCCACACTACGCCTGGTCTTATGTTAAAGGAATGACTCTCTCTTCACATGCATAATAACAGGAAAGTCTCAAGCAATGCCAGTTCCAATAATGGCGAAAAGACAATAACGAATATAAGTTTCAATGTGAATTATTGTATTATGAACCTAAAGATAATTGGTGATTATATACAGAAAGACTTTTAATTAAAGGCCTTGAAAGCAACGGCGCCTGGCCATGGTCGTGTATATCACTCAACAATCGACCACTTTATCAACTCACTCAGCCCATGACGAAGCAACATCAGGAAACCGGACCATTCCCACGGCAGTTTTGGCTCGACACTTTGTAATATCCACTAACGGAGAGCGCTGCTGCCTCTCCTTGCTAGTCTGCTAGTTGGCTGGCTGAGGGGCTCTTGCTAGATTACTGACTGCCTCCTATTTGCTTGCTCTGCTTTCTTGATCCTGTTAATTGGTTGCCGCGGTGGACGTGATCCTGCTGGTCGGCGGCTGTACTTGCTAGTTCCTGCTAACTGACTGTTATGTCTGTTAAACCAATAATTAGTTATGAGCAACGTGCAAACTCACCCTCTAATGTGTTATACTGCACTACTTTATATTATTATAACTTACTGTATAAATCAGATAATATCATTCTGATCTAGACTAAATATAGCCTCTCTTAGGTAGGGTATATTGGGGTGCCGTGGCTGAGTGGATGCAGTGTTTTTTTTTCCTGTCTTAAGGGTCACTTGTTTGAGTCCGGGATATCCTCAGACCACCCAGCTGTGATAACTTATTGATTTGTTTATACACAAAGTTGTGATTAGAGATACAAGCTGCAACTCAGCCCTCTACTCCATCGAATACACAGAATCTTTTAAAAACGAAATTTAATGAAGATTTTCTCCCTCTGACCTATCTCTTATGTGTCGTTTTCATGGTAAATGAAATCGGATTATACACCAACGATTTATCTCATATGTTTTCTTTTCAAGCAAAATATAATGAAAGTTGTGGCTTTAATCCTCGAGGCCATGGAGGTGTCACGTGTGGCAGTGTGAGTGTTCATGATCTAGTGAGGGTCATTTCGTTTAGCTCCTTCCATTTAGTCGCAAAGTTGAAAGTTCAATATTAGTGATATTTAAAGAGGAGACCAAGAGTGGGAATGTTTTAATTGTGTTTGTATTGTTGGCACTGGAGGCTCGCGCTTTTCATAAATCCCTTTTATTGTTCACTAAATAATTTTTTGTTTATGTAAAATTCTGAAATTTAATGGATCATGAAGGTTGAATTTGTAATATACTATTGTGCAATGTATATATATAAATGGCACTTCAAATGGTAGGCCATAATATTAATCTCTCAAAAGACTACACCATCATTAATAGTGTTTTTGTTTTGTTTTAACATTGGGGATACTTATTAATATCCTAATGTATATTTCACTGTTTGGTTGTTGTTCCGGTGGAGTCAGGTATAAGCAGTATTTGTTAGGTTACCTTAGGATATATTACATATTTTGGGGGGAAATGTTCGCACCTGATCAGTCTTACAATACATTTGACTTGCTCAGGCTGCCAATAGTAAGGGATCACAACTACCACCTCTCTCGTGTTACGGCATTACGGTTACTAAAAATTAACCCGAATATACTGACTGCTATTCGAATTTCACGAATCTATTTGCCGTGTTATTTAAAAGAAACCCGGTGTTCGGGATTATTCTTTGGCCTTACCTCCCTGAATGTTTAAAAAAATGGCCGTATGTCACATCTCTAAATCTTTGGCCTCAGTAACAACATAAAGTTACTTCCTGTCCACTGGGAGCGAGCAACCATATACTGTATTACATAACATGACAACATTTACTTCAAGTGGAAAGACATAGCAAATAATTTCCAACCTTTCCCTCTATCTTACTCTTTCCTTCTTTCTCTACACACACTCTCCTCCACTCAACAGACTGATAATAAAAACGCCTTTCCTTCTTGCTTTCTTTCTTTCTTTTCGTGGTTTTTGAAGAACGGTTTCTTTCCCTCTCTCACAACGTCCACTCCTTACTTTACGATCAAAACACTCTAACATTCAGGAAGCCCTTCACTCCACCTCCTCCCCCTCTCTCTCTCTACAGTATATATATCTTGCATTATCAACAGGCAGGCTTTCAACCTGCACATTGCCTGGGATTTCCTTGTGTGAAAAATAAGTGTCATCTCGAGTCTCCTTTACACCCACACTCTCAGCTTGCTACATCCATCAATGGTTGAGTTAAGTCTTCAGTGAGGCAGCCTCAGCCTCTCATCCCCGCACCGCACCAGTCAATCACCTTCCCTGGCCTTTCAGCAAAAATTCTTTCTTTACTTAGCGTGAATAGTGATAAGAAGATACGAAATATTGTTAAGAAACACAGAGATAAATAATTTTTATAACACATCAAATACTAATTTGGTTTTCTGGAAAGTTTTCAAAGTATTTTTCCTCAAGATATTTTTATTTGCTTTCCTTTTCTAAGTAAGAATATGTGCTAGATTTCGAAATAATTATCCAGGGAATTATCGAGGTAATGTGTCCATAATTCTTAAGCGAGGTTGGTAACATATTGCAGTGATACAACGATAAGAATTGATATCGTTAATGTGTATGTATTTACAAATCCTCTTTTAGGTATACATAGAACAACTTTACATATATAGAAAAAAGGAAGACTAGAAAGTGAAGAATATATATATATATATATATATATATATATATATATATATATATATATATATATATATATATATATATATATATATATATATATATATATATATATATATATATATAAGGAAAACACACATACAAATGTGACAGCACAAAGTCCAGAGCTGCCTGTATCACTCTGACCTTCCTCTCCTTGAATTACTCAGAAGTTCTAAAACAGACCTGCATTTTTACCCGTTAATATTTCAATGACTAAGCGCTGTCCAGAGTATCAAAAAGTCTTTTCATTTTGCAACGATTTATATGACCCTGACACAGTGATAGTTTACTATTTGTTTTTGTTTTTTGGGTAAATGTTCAAGGAATAAATATATTGAACACTTTTTTCTTCTACGTGTGTCTGTGAGTGTGTGTGTGTGTGTGTGTGTGTGGACACTCGCAGTAATGTATACTCAGGGAAGTCTTGCCTTTAAAGAAGTGTTTCAGGTACTTTAGTTACCAGGATGATCCAAACTATTAAGCACCGGGCTAAGTATTCAGTGTGCTGCATCCGCACTGCTCCTAGCGAGCAACTAGGCCTCTGGGACACACTTTCACTGTTGTAGGCGGTGAATGGTCAAATGAGCTGGTCCTAATAGACTCCAACTTAACGTAACCATTAGTGTTGAGTCCACTCGTGATGGGGCCCGGGCCTAATGGTCAGATCATATTAGGTTAAGATAGTCCCATTAGGGCTGAGACCCGATGACCTGCATCATGGATTCAGAGAGAGTACATATCCATGTTCCACTTCCTTCATAATTTCACAAGTTTCACGCGGGGATGTCAGGCCACACAATATTCAAGATGGGCACATAAGAACATAAGAACATAAGAAAGTGGATATCATAGGAGGCCGACTGGGCCCAGCTACAGGCAAGAGATCCCTTTCACACCCATCCCAGCACTTCCCATGTGCCTATCATCTAACTTCGTCTTGAAGCTTCCCCAGCGTCCCCCATGATCCTACTATAGCACTCGGTAGCCTATTCCATATATCCACAAATCTATTACTAAACCAGTGCTTAGTTTTATCCTTTCTGAACGGAATTTATCTAATTTAAAGCCATTTGTTCTAGTTATTTCTGTTATTACGAGCTTCAGAACATCTTCCATTTTACCCTTTTGGTTAATCCCACTTACCCACTTGTACACCCTCATCATATTCCCTAACTTACGCCTCTAATGAATGTGTTTCGTCAAAGGCCCTTTCTTCATATGGAAGGTTTCTAATATTATGGATCATTTTTGTCATTCTTCTTTGTACTCTCTCCAAAGAATCTATGTCCATTCTATAATAAGGACACCAGAACTGAACCGCATAATGGTAATATTTAAACATATACATGACGTTAGGTGTTATGTTCTTCTTAGTTTGAATGACGTTTGTTAAAAGAACAGAAACATTGCGGACAATTTGGGGCACAGGCAAAGACTGAGGCACAACTTATATATATATATATATATATATATATATATATATATATATATATATATATATATATATATATATATATATATATATATATATATATATATATATATATATATATATATATATCTTGATAAAATCACACGGGAAAATGGAAACAACGGAGTACCTTAGCTTTCGTCTTTATTCAAGACATCTTCAGAGGCAACTAGATTACATGGACAGAGAGAGGCTTAAATATACAGGGTGACCTAAAAACATGAGGTCAGGTCATAATGATGACATCCACTAATCCCCACACCAACACAACCGTAGAGGAGCTTAAGAGGAGGGTGGTGACGTGACTAGACAGGTCAGGTCAGAAAAAAGGGACCCACAAAATAACTGTCATACATCAAGATCAAAGGTTTTCAAAGCAGTTTTAACCTTGGGCCACTGACAAATAAATTTATGTAACATATTATCAGTTTTGAACTGACCATCACTAAGGTTTATTGATTTTAATTCCTTAATCAAACTAGCTTCAACCAGAAGTCTTTCTGTGACACAAGATGATTTGAATACTTCCAAGCTTTTTTCCCAAGCAATGGGGTGATTATTATTCCTAACATGAACGAACAAGGCACTGCTCTCAGATGCAGTTCTGATATTATACTTATGTTGTTTGATTCTGAGCTGCAGTGTTTTTCCTGTCTGACCTACATAATTACAATTACATTTGCTACATGGAATACAATAAACACTTCCATTTACATTCAAACTTGGGCTATTCCTTATTAACATATTGGTAATGGTTGAGTCATACTTGAAAACAACATTAATATTTAGAAGCTAACGGGACAAATTCATCACGATAGGGCAGAGTCAAAATATTCTTAAGTGTAGGAACTTGTCTGGTTAGAGAGGAATGAAAGGATTTTTTAGCCCTTTTAAAGCAACGATCAACAAACACAGAAGGGTACCCAAGTTTCTGTGCAATAGAACGAATGTGTTTAAATTCATCGTGATGAATTTGTCCCGTTAGTTCGGTCCCTCAAGCTTCTAAATATTAATGTTGTTTTCAAGTATGACTCAACCATTACCAATATGTTAATAAGGAATAGCCCAAGTTTGAATGTAAATGGAAGTGTTTATTGTATTCCATGTATGCGTCATAGGTATGATTATATGGAGTCAGACAGGAAAAACACACAAAACTCAGAATCAAACAACATAAATGCAAATATCAGAACTGCATCTGAAAGCAGTGCCTTGTTCGTTCATGTTAGGAATAATAATCATCCCATTGCTTGGGAAAAAAGCTTAGAAGTATTCAAATCATCTTGTGTCACAGAAAGACTTCTGGTTGAAGCTAGTTTGATTAAGGAATTAAAATCAATAAACCTTAGTGATGGTCAGTTCAAAACTGATAATATGTTACATAAATTTATTTGTCAGTGGCCCAAGGTTAAAAATTTTTTGAAAACCTTTGATCTTGATGTATGACAGTTATTTTGTGGGTCCCTTTTTTTTGACCTGACCTGTCTAGTCACGTCACCACCCTTCTCTTAAGCTCCTCTACGGTTGTGTTGGTGTGGTGATTAGTGGATGTCATCATTATGACCTGACCTCATGTTTTTAGGTCACCCTGTACTTTAAGCCTCCTCTCTGTCACTTGTAATCCAGTTGCCTCTGAAGATGTCTTGAATAAAGGCAAGCTGAGTACTCCGTTGTTTCCATTTTCCGTGGTGATTTTATCAAGATATATATATACATATATATATATATATATATATATATATATATATATATATATATATATATAATTTATATATATATATATACATATATATATATATATATATATAAATTATATATATATACTTTATTTATATATATAAATTATATATATATATATATATATATATATATATATATATATATATATATATATATATATATATATATATATATATATATATATATATATATATACATATATTAATTGTTCCGACACTATAAACCCTTATGGAATCCTTAAAAAACAATGCTAATATTCTTTGTTTTTAATCTTTGTAATGTTTCACTGAAACGCAAGAGGAGTAGCAATATAAAACTTGCGGTAACACTAATAACAGTTGAGTCGCGAGATAGGTCTTACAAACTTCCAGCACAAGGCAAGTGACGCCACTTCTCCTCCTGGTGGAAATCCTTTGACTCTGTCGTCTCTGAATTGCCCCTCGACAATCTTGTCTTTCT
>NW_024754958.1:0-5088 GCF_018991925.1 Homarus americanus | reverse complement strand
ATCGGTGTGCTTCGTTCAGTTGCGGCCATTGCTACACCGTCGGGTCATACACAAATATCTTCTTATACGTATTATTTGATGACCATAAACTAGGCTGGGGGCTCGACCTGGGGCCTCACAGTGCATGACAAAAATTCATTGGTTTCCTGTCTCTCTCTTCTCTCTCTCTTTCAACTCACAGATGGTCCTGAGCTTAAATTTAGGCTTTGAGAACTGTGTGTCGTCGTCGTTATTATTATTATTATTATTATTATTATTATTATTATTATTATTATTATTATTATTGTTATTATTATTATTATTATTATTATTATTGTTATTATTATTATTATTATTATTATTATTATTATTATTGTTATTATTATTATTATTATTATTATTATTGTTATTATTATTATTATTATTTTTTTTTGTTTTTTTTTTTTTTTTTTGTTTTTTGTGTTTTGTTGTTTTTTTTTTTTGGTTTGTTTTTTTTGTTTTTTTTTTTTTTTTTTTTTTTTTTTTTTTTTTTTTTTTTTGTTATTATTATTATTATTATTATTATTATCATTATTATCATTTATTACATTATTATTGTTATTATTTATTATTATTATTATTATTATTGTTATTATTATTATTATTATTATTATTATTATTATTATTGTTATTATTATTATTATTATTGTTATTATTATTATTATTATTATTATTATTATTATTATTATTATTATCATTATTATCATTATTATTATTATTATTAGTATTATTATTATTATTATTATTATTATTATCATTTATCATTATTTCATTATTATTGTTATTATTATTTATTATTATTATTATTATTATTATTATTTTATCATTATTATCATTATTATTATTATTATTATTATTATTATTATTATTATTATTATCATTATTATCATTATTATTATTATTATTATTATTATTATTATTATTATTATCATTATTATCTATTATTATTATTATTATTATTATTATTATTATTATTATTATTATTATTATTAACTGTTGTTGTTGCTGTTTGTTGTTGTTATTGAAGGTGTCCATAACCTTCGCCAACGCCAAATATTTTACACTAGATCGCCAAATACTTTATAACGAGAGGAAAATACTGGTTTGGTGGGCGGGTGAGTTGACGGTAGATAGACAGATAAAAGATAGATAGATAGATGGATAGATAGATAGATAGATAGATAGATAGATAGATGATAGATAGATAGATCGACACAATGGTGATCTTTCAACCTATATTTTTTTTTTAACTTTTTATCACAATTAATTATCATCGTCTTGTCATCACTAAACAATAAAATGAAAAATATTGACAGAGATATTTTTCATCTCATTAGTAATTATTTGGCAGAGGTGCTTAATTATTTAACTAATCAACAAAGTAAATAAGATGCGTCCAAAGGTCGTGTGTGTGTGTGTGTGTGTGTGTGTGTGTGTGTGTGTGTGTGTGTGTGTGTGTGTGTGTGTGTGTGTTGTTAAAAATATTATGTTTGTTTTGTATTGGTAAATAGTTTTGTAGTATTCTTAAAGACCTAATTCAGACCCTACCCTACCTACCTACCTACCCTACCCTACCTACCTCAGCCCATAGCCCACTCCACCCCACCCCAACCCCACCCCACCCCTCTACATCCCCTTGCCGAGTGACGTCACGAGATAATCTTGAACAACAACATAGACTCACGGTAACTCACGGTGACTCACGGTGACTCCTGACTTCGGTCACGGTGACTTGCAGTGACTCACGGTGACTCACGGTGACTCACGGTGACTCACGGTGACTCACAGAGTGACTTTGGTGACTCACGGTGACTTACTGACTTACTGAGGCTGCTGACTGAACTTGTTACTCGGTCAGAATTTTCTCTTAATGTCTTTTATTTGATCTTGGTTTGTGGTGGATTAAACTGTAAGGAATGATTAATAGACCAAAGTATTGATTAAGAGTGACGTGTACTCCTCTGTGATAGCTGGACATTAACTGAGTCATCACTGCCAGTCTTATGTGGTATAGAGACATGGGGTGGGTTGCCAGAGGTCTATATCTACCTAACCTATGTCTAATGTATTAATTCCTATAAATTTCTAACCTAACCTAACCAAACCTTTATCTAATGTATTAATTCCTATAAATTTCTAACCTAACCTAACCAAACCTGTATCTAATGTATTCATTCCTATAATTTTCTAACCTAACCTAACCAAACCTTTATCTAATGTATTAATTCCTATAATTTTCTAACCTAACCTAACCTAACCAAACCAAAATATAAATAATTTGTAAAAAAGGTCGATAACTGTTACGAACCACGCCATCTATTGTCCTGATCTACCTACCCAGCACCACGAGCAACGCCATCTAGGGACGAGACACGAGTATGACTAGTCTTAGTTACCACTCCCGGGTTTCCCTTCTCCATATCCTGGTTGTTGCGTCACCTCCTCCAAGTTTTCTTCGTCAGCTCGAGTTCGATGATAGAGCAGTTCTCGTGGAAGTGACCACACCTGGATCACCTATCCTGAAACCTACGGCACAGTGACTACCGTCTTCTACAATACTCAGCCTTTACTGCGTCAGCCATCTCAGCTCCTTAAGTATTTGTAATCTTATATTGCCTCCCCCACGTCCACTTGCTTCAAATTATTGTATGTTGCATAAATTATTATATACTGTTAATGTTTAGGATTATGGTTAGATATAAAATATAAGCTGAATATTTTGTTAGGAATTTATGGTACTTTATTATACACAACAAAAACTCGCATCCTTTGTCTACCCTTTTATAGTCAGATTGTCTTTGTTTTTATGTATTGCCTGTTGGGATCTGGGTAGACTTTAAATTATATTCTAAATCCCCAACTCGTAACAATAACTTATATAATTCTCTCATCTCCCCCTTTTCCCTCCTGTGACGTCATGATCCAACCTGAAAAATTAGGACTTTTTTTTTTTTTACGAGAGTTTTAAATTTATACATGAAGTCGTGGTGTTGTGCTTCAAGGTGTACTGGAGGGTGATTAATGAATACTAGTAACGTAGGCCTTTGACACCTGTGGACCCTCTCTCTCTCTCTCCACCCCTCTCTCTCTCTTTCTCTCTCTCTCGCTCACTTTTAACACTGACTTTAAATTGGAATATTTTTTTTTTTTTGATGGAAATTAAAGTTTAACAATGACGTAAATATATATATTCGCGCTAAATTTCGCTGTTTATCTTCAATGCCCAAAAAATTATCGTTCAGGAGGAAAAATATTATTCATCGTTCACTCGCTCACTAGCTAACCAACGTGTATGGAGTAATTAGGTAATATGTACGGTAATATATGACACAGAGACAAGCAGTGTGGTAAACAATGGAACCAAAATGATTTGTTGTGTTTATTAATGAGATATTTTGTTTATGGACAGACACACGGACGCACTGACACGTTTTTATATCTATACATACATACACCCACGCGCTCATACACATATACACGCGCTCATACACACATATACACGCGCTCATACACATACACGCGCTCATACACACATACACGCGCTCATACACACGCGCTCATACACACATACACACGCGTTCATACACACATACACACGCGCTCATACACACACACTACACGCCTCATACACACATACGCGCTCATACACACATACACACGCGCTCATACACACGCGCTCATACACACATACACACGCGCTCATACACACATACACACGCGCTCATACACACACACACGCGCTCATACACACATACACGCGCTCATACGCATTCATACACGAGCGCTCATACACGCACACATCTCACACGCGCTCATACACATACACACGCGCTCATACACATACACGCGCTCATACACATACACATCATACACACATACACGCGCTCATACACATACACACTGCTCATACACACATACACACGCTCATACACACATACATGTACACACATACACACGCTCATACACACGCACTCATACATACACACCTTGTCATACACAAATATACACGCTCCTTTATACACACGCTCATACACACATACACACGCGCTCATACACACATACACACGCTCTCATACACACATACACACGCGCTCATACACATACACGCGCTCATACACACATACACGCTCATACACACACATACACACACGCTCATACACATACACACATCATACACACACACATACACGCTCCATACCTCTGCGCGCTCATACACACACGCGCTCATACACACATACACACGCGCTCATACACATATACACGCTCATACACACATACACACGCTCATACACATATACACACGCGCTCATACACACATACACACTGTCTTACACACATATACGCGCTCATACACTCATCCTTGCTCATACATACACACCGCTCATACACACATATACACGCGCTCAAAACACACATATACACGCTCATACACACACATATACACGCTCATACTATACAACTCATACACACATACACACGCTCATACACACATACACACGCTCATACACACATACACACGCGCTCATACACACACACGCGCTCATACACACATACACACGCGCTCATACACACATACACACGCGCTCATACACACATACACGCGCTCATACACACATACACACGCGCTCATACACACATACACACGCTCATACACATATATACACGCTCATACACACATATACGCTCATACACACATACACGCGCTCATACACACATACACGCTCATACACCTCCACGCTCAAAACACCACACATATACACGCGCTCATACACACACATACACGCGCTCATACACACATACACACGCGCTCATACACACACATACACACGCGCTCATACACACATACACACGCTCATACACACACATACACACGCGCTCATACACACACATACACACGCTCATACACACATACACGCGCTCATACACACATACACGCGCTCATACACCGCGCTCTACACACATATACACGCGCTCATACACATACACACGCGCTCATACACATATACACGCGCTCATACACACATATACACGCGCTCTTTCACACACACATACACGCGCTCTCTTACACAT